>NW_004444246.1:50889-52419 GCF_000243295.1 Trichechus manatus latirostris
TTGTTGTCAGTCTACGTTTCCCTGTATCTTCTTTCACCATTTCCTCTTTGGAAATGATGCGGCATTCTGCCTCTCTTTCTTCATCCCAATGTCCATAAAATCTCAGCAGGAAGCACAATAAAATGGTGCAAGAGATGGTGTCAAATTCATAGGGTCAACCAAAGTGCCACTAGACAAGAGAATGATTCAGGGACAAGTTAAAATATAATTTCATGCTTCTGGAGGAAAAATAGAGATTGCTCAAAAAACCTATAGCCAAAAGGTAAAAAGTACAATTTCCCCTACAGTCACATGAGTAACTTGGCTTAGAAAAGTGGAGAGAAAAGGATCAAGGATAAGAAGAATGAGAGGCTGAAGAGATTAACTCATGGGAGCTGGAAACTGAAAGAGAAAATCTGAAGATGAAGTCAAAGAGAGAAAAGAAGACTGTGAAGGTGATGAGAGATGGGTAATAGATGATTACTTTTTAGAAGGAAAGCCTCTGACTGAAGCCTTCCAGACCCATCTCTTTTATAGGAGAGAGACTCTATCTACCCTGGAGAGAACATTTCATGACACTGAAGACAGAAAATGGCCCAAGCATAAAATGGAATTTGTTTGGAGGCCAAGTTCAAAGAAAGGACAACTTCTGGAAGGTAAAGTCAATGAAATCAATTACCTTTAATCTATGGTCACATGCTGGGAACCTGCCTATTGCCATGCATTATAAAACTGGCCAGCTCAACAGAATAATGTGTGCAAAGGATTGATAACAGGGTTCAACAACAGGAAACGATGACCTCAACTCTCCCGAGGGTAAGGACCAATTACAACCTTCAGTCTATACAAATGGACTTTTAAAACACTAGCTATAAAAACTTTGATTGAGGTTTTTATTCCCCCTTCCCCAAGGGACTTGGAATTTAACCTAGCCCTGGGTTTAGAGACAACCCTCATTGATATCATCCACACATTCCTCCATCCTGGTCCTTGAACTTTTTAAGTTAGACTGGACTCCTTTAGGAAAAGCCCGTGTTGTTTCTTGCTCTGAATGGATTGGATGACATTAAAGGATTATAAGAATTTCTTCTCCCCTGAAAGCTCAATGTATGGCTTCTTCTCTGTTTAGGCTGCTACAGACAGTCTAGGGACATTAAATTATTCCCTAGTCTGGTAAGGCAGTTCAAGTTGGAATAAAGTTGGACTAAAATAAATGCATCATTTTAAATTTGGTGATTTCCTCTAAATTCATGATTAATTCTAGAGGGTAGAAATAACAATATTGAGAGCTTAATATGGATGGAAATTTTACATCCATTATCTCATTTAATCTTCACATTATTTCCATAAAGTAAGGAAACTAAGGCACAGGCAAGTTAAATAACTTAACCAACATCACACACTACAGAATCCAAATTTGAACTCAGATTAAACATAACCCATTTCTTCGAACATGTGCTGATCTGGGTCAGTGTCTTCAGGATAGTAAGTGAAGCCCAACACTCAAATTTATTATGGTTAGTCTGATTTTTTTGTCTGTCTAGCATTTCA
>NW_004444246.1:52677-80787 GCF_000243295.1 Trichechus manatus latirostris
TGGGTTCTCTGTCACTCGCAAATGAAAGGGACCTGACAGAGTCCTGTTCTCAAGACTGGAACATCTGCTCAACTGACCCACTCAGCTTTGTCCACTTTTAAGTGTCTATAGGCCCCCTGACCATCTCAGGCCTGTGATCCTGATAATGTACTTGTGATACCACTTTGGACTTCTGGCCATGAAAGAGCAAAGTGAGGAACCTAAGGTATAAAGATAGCATAACAGGTCTTTCTATAGCATGGCAGAATGGTAGACAGCATGGACACTGGAGCCTGGTGGACTGTACCACTCACTAGCTCTGTGACACTGGCGACTACTTATTGTAACTAACTCCCTGTGCCTGACTTTCCTCATCTGCTAAGTGGATGTACTGATAGTACTTAGCTTGTAGGGTTGTTCTGAGGATTAGATTTATGCATGTTAAGCACTTACAACAGTGTCTAGCACATAGTAGGCATTACACAAATGTTCTACATTAGAGTTGGTTACTATTAATTTTTTAAAAATTTTTATTGTGTATTAGGTGAAAGTTTACAAAGCAAATTAGCTTTCCAGTCGATAGTCTGTATGTATATAAAGTGTTCCATGACATTGGTTTCATTCCCCACAATGTGCCAGCACTACTGTTGGTTACTATTAATTTTGTGAAAGATACATTAGAAAGAAGAGTTTTGAGATATCCCTGTTAATCAGCCACAACAACAGTCTAGCTAAGAGACAATAAGGGCAGTGGCAGAAGGGTGGAAAGGGGCGAGGCGGGGCAAATGTAAATGATATACCAGAGGTACACTGAGAGGCCTAAGAGACCAACTAAGTGGAGGCAGGCATGGTTGTGGGGAGAGGGAGTGGTTAAGATCACTCTGTGGTTTGAATGACAGTTGTTGGTGAACCATCACGTATGCCCCCGACTCATGGCAACCCCATGCACAGTGAGATCAGGCTATTGTGATCCATAGGGTTTTCATTGGATGAGTTTTGGAAGTAGATCTCCAGGCCTGTCTTCCTAGTCTGTCTTAGTCTGGAAGCTCCACTGAAACCTGTTCAGCATCATTGCAACATGCAATCCTCCATTGACAGATGGGTGATGGCTACACGTGAGGTGCATTGGCTGGGAAGGGAACCCAGGTCTCCCACATGGAAGGTGAGAATTCCATTGCTGAAACACTACTGCCTTTTTGAATGAATGACAATAGAACTTGAAAAATTTAACTTTGGCTTTGGAACCAGAGGGGGATGGGTTCACATCCTGGCCCTACCCACTTTTTAGCTGTGACATTTTTGGAAAAACTACTTAACTTCTTTGAGGCTCAGATTCTCTGTCTTAGAATGCGGATAATACTAGGTTCTATCTCAAAGGATTTTTCTGAGGATAAATAAGACAGGATATATTTAGTAGTTAGCACAAATGATGGAACAGGGGTTTAGTAAATGCTAGCTATCATTCATCGCAAGGTCTCAGAAACTGGATTCCTTCTTGTAAGTATCTAAGGTATTTTATCATTTTATCTGTATTCACCTCAGGGAAAAGAACTTACTATCTGCAAGGCTAGTAGAAATCTTTTTAAATGACTAGACATTTCAAATAGTTTAAAATAATTCTTCATGTACAGCCATATTTGGGTGGGGTGACTGGAAAACACACTGGCATTGACAATGAACGCGGATCAGTCTAAGGATGTGTTCCAGCACCTACCTCTGACTTCTGACCACTCGTGTAAAGTTCAGGCAGCTGCATGAGTGTCTCTGCAGACACGTCTTTCTCCAAAACACCATAAATGATGGGAGGGGCAGAGGTGAAGAGTAGGTTGAAGAAGATCAAAACCCAATAGTCAGTCATGGATGTTCCTGAAAACCCACAGAAGAACTGGTACCAGAAAAGGAGGTTCACATAGGCCTAGGGATACAAACAGGAACATTCAGGTCTTAGTAACAGCAGCCCACGCTATGACCACACATTCCTACATGCCATTTTTAGCCGTGTGATCTTGGCCTCTCTCAAATTCAGTCTCCTCACTTATAAAATGAGAGACCACAACCTACTTTGCAGTTTTTCTTGGTAAATGTTTTATTAAATCAAAACACACACACACACACCTCTTACTATATGGTGCTAGGTACTGTTCGAAGTGCTTCAGAACAACTTGGAAATTATTATTGTTCCCATTTTATAGATGAAAAAACTGAAGCACAGAGAGGCTAAGGAATGTGGCCAAAGTTACCCAGATAGTAAGTGGCAGAGCCAGTACTCAAACTGAGATGTTTCAGCTCTAGATGAAGAGTACCTAGTCCAGTGCCTAGCAAGCACAAGCACAAGCACAAGCACCAAACAAATGCTCGTTCTTCTGCTTTCTGGGTCCATAATTACTTTCTGGTGATGAAGTGGGATGGGGCCGCTAGGGTAACCAATTGGCCCAGTTTGCCTGGAACTTAGGGGATTCCCAGGATGTGGGGCTCTCAATGCCAAAACTGGGACAGCCCCAGGCAAACCAGCACAACTGGTTACCCTAGAGGCTAGGTCAAAACATCCTATAGTATTTTGTGTCAGGCAAATGAGGCAAGCCATAGGAAAGGACAATGGACTTAGATTTAGGGGGTTTGGTTTCAAGGCCTGGGGGTACTTCTTACTGATTGTGTGACTTTAGGCCATTTTCTTAATTTCTCTGAATTTTAGTTTCCTGACCTGTTAAATGAGAATTACAGATTCAGGGTTTAGTAACAACATCAAGTCAGGGAGTGACCATAACCTGTATCAGGTCCCTGGGTGGCACAAACGGTTTGTGCTTGGCTACTAACCAAAAGGTTGGCTGGTTGGAACCCACCCAGTGACACTGCAGAAGAAAGGACTGGTGATCTACTTCCAAAAGATTACTGCCATGGGAAATCTTATGGAGTGCAGTTCTACTCTTGTACACGTGGGCCACCATGGGTTGGAACTGACTCAATGGCAATGGATATGGATTTTTGTAAAATACAAAGTACCTTGCAAATGTTAAAATACTATTATCATTAGTGTTACAGATTTACTAGAACACCTTATGACACGGCTACAGTCCTTAGAATAGACTACATGATGGACACACAATATACCAAGCTCCTGGAAATGTATCATTTTTAGGTGCATGTGGTTTGGGCACAATTCTGGGGAGTGAATCCATAGTCTTCATCAGTATCTCAAAAGTTGTCCATGGCCCAAAAACCATGGTCTTAGTAAGATAAGTGATTCTAACGGCTCCTTGTACCAGCCCTTTCTCCACATTCAATACAACACTCCTTGTTTGGCTAGATAAACAAGATGTAGAAATTAAGTCTGGAGGATACTGGTATGATGGATTACAGAGCAGAAACCAACAGGGGTCCTTACTCCCTGATGATGTTCTCTCTACAAAGGAATACTCCCTCTCTTTCTAAGAGCAAGTAGCATTTCTTTCTAGTATTAGATTTCTTAACCCTTAGGTTTAATCTAGGGATGGTGGAGATGGGGTGGGGTTGCGGCAGAGTGAGGACAAGGTAGAAAAATGCAAAGGTATTAAAAAAAAAACAAAAAACCTGGGGGGGGGGTACTCCTCTGTAGAAGTCATTGGCTACTAAGTTCTGGAATTTTAAATTACAAGTCATACCTTTCTTCAATATTATATAAGTGAATCAAAAATGACCTCTGTGTATTGGCCCCAGGTTGTTTACTTCTTCAAAGCAAGCTGAGGCCGATTAGCCCAAAAAGCCCACCAGCCCCAAACTCAAATTTGTACATACCCAATTGTTTTAAAAATACCCCAAGTAAGCAGATTTTTAGTCTCTTACAGCTTGTCTGCTTTACACACCCAGCAAAACTGCGCCCAACATCTGCTATCCCTAGATAGGATACAACCCTGTAGTTATAAGGACCCCTAGCTGCGTCTGTCCTTTGGACTTCTCTGACCCAGGGACTCCCTAGCTTGCTGCAGGAGGACCTTATCAAGTCACATGTAAGCTCCCCCTTCTTTTTCTTCTTCCCTAGGATTTTTCATGACCTCTTCTCTTTCTGGTGGCCTCCTGCACTGGGAGTCCTCCTGCTGTGGGGGACCACCTCCTGCATGTGGCTGTCAATGCCCCAGCCCCCATAAATAGTTTGTGCAATGCTATCTTGCTATCTTGTGGTCCTATCTTTTTTCTTGATCAGCCCCAAATTCCCTCAAATTCACTACACCCAGAATCACACACTCAGGAAGAGACTTTAAGAATTTAAAATATTTTCTTACAGTGTCTGAGTTTTATTAAAGTCTGAATAAATAACTAAGTCTGACTAGTATTTAGTCAGCTTAGTGTAGGACACTTTCTCCTTATCCTGTATATAACCGTGATTGAACACTGAGCGCTTCCATTGTGCTGCAGGAAAAAATGATCCTACTGACAGACATACACACAGATCTAAATTACACATGTGGAGTATACTAAAATGATCCATTTAAACTTTTTTCTATAAATATAGCATTTCACTGTTGCTGTATGCCATCAAGTCAATTCTGACTCATAGCAACCCTTTATGACAGAGTAGAACTGCCCCATAGGGTTTCCTAGGCTGTATCTTTACAGGAACAGATCATCAGGTCTCCTTTCCATCAAAGCTACTGGTGAGTTTGAACCACCAACCTTTTGCTTAGCATCCGAGCATGTAACCATTGTGCCACCAGGGAAGAAGAGACTTACGTGAAGCAATCTAAGTTCAACAAGATTTTATAAAAGAGGAAACTGAACCTTAAACGGTGTTCAAAGGTTGCACCAGATAGAGTCAGAATTTTAATCAAATTCTGCCTTTTAGGGATTATATAATCCTAACAAAGTTGTTTCCCATCAAATAAGTATCAAGCACAAATACACTGTCTAGGCTTGCTAGAGAATTCTTGCATCTGTGAGTGCTAGCAGCTACAGGCTAAGCCACGATACTGGTTTTCATCTGTGTCTGTGTCTGCAGTAAACCACAAGGAATATCAATTTGGGGACAGCAAACGCTTCTTGGTATCTCCTGTAAATCAGAAGCAAACGTTTTCATTCCCTACTGATGGGCAGTGTTAAACATTTCATAATTTTGCTTGTCACAGCCTTTTTATGGAAGGTCAAGAACTGGATTTTAAATGAACCAGACAGGACTTAATTGAATTTAAATGCATAGGGAGTAGAAAATTCTAGCAGATGGACAAGGCTAGCAATTTGCTGTCAGTAGCTGAAACATAGCACATTCTCCAATTATTTCTGGAAAGACAGCAGGAGTGCTCCTGGCTGCTTCCACACATCAAGGCAAAGTCAGCTAAGTGCAGGACACTTCCTCTCCATCCTTTATGCAACCATGATTGGAAAGGGGTAGGGATGAATTCTCTGGAGTCACATACCACATTTTTGTAGAAAAAATAGAGAATCATGTTGGAAAGTCGCGTGTAACACCAGTGCCCATGGACAAGAAGGAGCTTGCTGAGATGTCTGAACTGAGAAATGGCAAAGTCACTGGCCATCACTGCCTGCAGAGGCAAAGGGGAGAGAAGACCACTCTGAGTAATCAAACAGGTTAGAACAGGGACACAGAACGGGCAACCTGACCTTCATCAGGCTCAGATCAGTCAAATCTGTGCTTAAACCTTATGTACATTCCAAACAAAACCCATGAATACAGAGCCTCAATTGGCTGCCCAGAGCTAACACTCAGCTTTCCAATATGGTTACATGAAACAAGACTTCTTACTTGGTTACTATTCATGATGTAGTTTCAGCAAATGAACTTTCCAGAAAAAGCAGCCCTCAGCAAGAGCTCTATCTTCTTCATTACAATGTGCATTTGCCTTCTCCTCAATGAGGAGAAGAGTAAGAAGTATCGGAGTCATGACTTTATATGACTTTGTATAATGTGTCAGGCAGAGGTATTTGGATTCCTCATCTTACAGAGAGATAGCATGATTTACAATTCTCCAGAAACCTAAGTCTCATATCCCATCTTCTTCTGACAGCATTCATTCTATACAAGAAAAACAGACTTGTGGATGACAAGCTTTTATCTGAATTTTGCACCTTGAATTCTATTGTAAACACACACCAGAGCAAATAGGACACTCCCACCTCCCTATTTCCTTCATTCTCCCTTCTCCCTCTGCCTCCTCCCTCTCTCTCTCTCAATACTGTTAGGTTCTTTATTCAAATCCTTAGTAGCTTTTTTCAGTGTAAGAATTTACATAGATACTGCAGGGCTAAAAATATGCATTCCTATGATGCAGATAGGCTCTAGTTTTTAAACCGAACAAGTGAACAACACACCCAAAATTAGCCAGGAAGATACTAGGCACATAATCCAAAAACCCATTGCTGTTGAATCAATTCTAACTCATAGCAACTCCATAGGACAGAGTAAAACTGCCCCATAGGTTTTCCAAGGAGCAGCTGGTGGATTCAAACTGCTGACCATTTGGTTCACAGCCAAACACTTAACCACTGCACCTCCAGAGCTCCAGGCACATAATACGCACTCAGTAAATAACCGATGGATGAACAGATAAACTTCCTGCCTCCCAATCCTGGGCTATCTGCAGTCAGCCTCACTCTACTGCAGAGATCTTATCACGGAGAATAAGCCAAGCCCTTGGCTAGGTTCTCTAGAGGACTAAAACCAGTGAAGCATACATATAATAATTATATATAGAGAGATTTATCTCAAGGAAATGGCTCCCACAGTTGTGTAGGCTGGCAAGTCCCAAATCTATGGATCAGGCAACAGGCTGGAGGCTTCTCCTGACTCACATGTTTGCAGGAGCTGACGAACCCAAAATCGGCAGGTCAGGTGGCAGGCTGCTGGCTCACGTCCCAAGAACCAGAGTTCAGAGGATGACAAGTCGGATGCAGGATCCAGAGAGAGCCTTGCCAGAACATCCATATATACTGGATGCAGGCCAAACCTCCAAGGAAACTGATTGGCTTTCAACTGATTGGCTTTCAACTGACTGACCTCTCACATCAGATCACAAAATGGAGGATGATTACACAATATCTGCCAAACCACTGAGAATCATGGCCTAGCCAAGTTGACACATAACCATCATAGAGGGGCAGGTCAAGGTCATAGTCCTTGGGTGCACAATATTCACTCACCTGCATGCCTTCTTGACCTGAGATCCCTATTCCGATATCTGCCACTTGTATCATACTAACATCATTGGCACCATCACCTTTATAAGATAGGAAAAAATGGCAAGAGAAACATAATGAGGGGTAAGGTTGTTGTTGTTGTTAGGTGTTGTCAAGTCAGATCCAACTCACAGAGACGTACAACAGAACAAGAGGTGAAGAAAGGGTGGTAAACTTTGCAAATCAATAGTGGCCACTAAAACAAACAAACAAATCCTTCAAAATTTTTCCCTTTTCTCCAAATTACCTGGAAGCTAGTTAAGCAAGAATGGACTGTGGCTTCCCACTGATATCAGGAAAAAGTCCAAACTCCTTAAGACTGCTTTAAAGTCCTTCATGCTACGGTACCTACCCGGACTAATCTCTCCTTTTTCCATGCCATCCACTTTACTTTCAGTTCTCCAAATGTACCCTGTTCCTTCTAGCCATTGCACATGCTCTTCTCTATTCTCATAACACTGTCCTCATCACCCCCACCCAACCTGGCTGGATTTCAATTGCTCTTGCTCTCTGTTTAGATGTCACTTCCTTTGGGAAACCTTCCCACATCCCTCAAGAAGAGATCAGATGCCCCTTCCTTAGGCTCCAGCACCACCCCGTGTGTATCTCTATCATAACGTATTATGGTTACATATAGATTTATTGGTCTCTCCCACACATTGGAAACTTCTTAAAAGGAGGTACTACATTCCGGCTGGTAACAGGCATTTGTTGTTTCCAACTACTCGCCAACCACTTGCCTGCTTTCTGGGAACTGTACCTTGGTTTTCCTTGGGTACTCTGGACCCATGTAGTTTGTTAGGGTGAAGCCAAACCGCCAAATTTACAGGTGGGCATTCAGTCCAGACCTCCCAATCAGCATCTTCTGTTCCCGGCCTCAATGATTGATTCAGGGATGGACACATGACTCAATTTAATTAATATAATTGAAAAGTCCAGGGGTTCTACCTTCAGGAACACTTGGATCCAGGGGCTTGAACAACTCATTCATTTATATGTTCATTCAACAAAATAATTAAGCAAAATTGAACTCTAATTCTGGTATTTTACTATAGCAACCTAAAAAGAAGTGTTAACGTTTTCCCTGAGGTTGCTAATGGGAGAAGATGTAAGCTGGGACTTTTCAGTAGCTACATCACCAGTACGAGGGAGAGGCTGTTTGAGACTGGAAGAAATCTAGGGGAAAACAGAGACTGAAAGATACAACTGGGCCCACATCTTGCTAAACTCTAAATATTGGAGTGTCTCAAGCCTTAAATGGCTCTTCTCATTTATACTCATTTTTCAGTGATCCCATCTAATATCAAGACTTTAAATATCATCATTAGACTTAAAACTCCAAAATTTGTATCTCTAGCCAATTCCACATTTCCAAATGGCAGATGTTTATACCCAGCTGTCTACTGAATAGGATCACTTAGCCACTTAGGCTTTTCAAACTTAACAAGTGCAGCACCCAACTCCTGATTCCCCCTCCTCCATCTTGATACGTGGCAGCTCCCTCCTTTCTGTTCTCAGACAAAACTTGGTGTTATTTTTAACAACTCTCTCATATAATGTATCTAATTCATCAGCAAATGTCACTAGCTCCTCCTTCAAAACAAGTTCATTACCTGACCATATTGTACCACCTCTACTGCTACTATCTAGGCTCAAGGCACCATCTCGTAATTATTTTAATAGTCTCCAAATTGATTTCCTTACTTATGTCCTTGCACCCCAACCCACAGCCTCTCAACACCCAGCCAAAGTGATCCTTCTTTTTTTTTTTTGGCTACAGTTAGGATTAGCATTAGAGCTCTGGTTAGGTTTGGAGGTACAGTCAGGGTTAGGGTTTGTTTTAGCATTAGGGCTCAGTTTAATGTTAGGAATATGGTTAAGTTCAGTGTTAGAATTAAGGTTAGGTTTAAGTTTAGGGTTAGCGCTACTACTGGGTTGGGGTTAGGGCTACAGTAATGGTTAGTGTTAGGGGTAGGGTTAGGTCTGGGGTCAGGGTTATGGTTATGGTTGGGGTTATGGTTAACTCTGGGGTAAGGGTTAGGGTTAGGTAAAGTGATTCTTTTAAACCTAAGGCAGAGCATGTTCCTTCTCTGTTCAAAATCCTCCAATGCCTCTCTATCTCTCTTAGGTAAGAGCCAAAATTGTATAATGGCCTCTAAGACCCTACATGATCTGGCCACCTGCCACCTCTATGATCCTCACTAACTTGCAAAAATCTCTTTCCCTCCCTCAATCTGCTCTGGCCTTGGACACACCAAGCACAGTCCACCTCATAGATGTTACTTTCACTGTCCACTCTGCCAGGAATGTTCTCCCCTCAAATCACTCACCCATGGATCCATCCCTCCTCATTTCCTTCATCTCTGCTTACATACAACCTTATCAATGAGACAGTCTCTAAAATCCATATTTATACTAGTAGTATCCTTCCCATCCCTAACCTTGCACAACCCCATAACCCTGCTTTGTTTTTCTCAATAGCATTTCTCACTATCTGATAAGCTATATATTTATCTTTTCATTTGTTTGATTGTTCTACTGAATGTTCCCTCCCCACTAGAACGTAAGTTTCATAAGAAAAGCCACTCTGTCAGTTTTATATACTCTTGCATCTCCATTGCTTAGAAAAATGCCTAGTACTTAGAAGGCACTGAAATACATACTGGATGGATAAATAAAAGAATTGTTCATGTCCCCAGATTCAACTTTCCTAAAGCTAGAACTCCTGGATTCTTCAGTTCTGTGAGTCAGTACATTACCCTACTTAAGCCAGTTGAGGTGGGGTTCTGATATATAACCGAAATAATTCTGTTATATTGTTTTCTGTGTCACATCCCTACTACCTGGTTCATAGCAGGTCAAACAGGTGATGGAGGGAAAAGAAGAAGGCAATGAAAGGAGGGAAGAGAAAAAGGTAAAGTAAGGGAGGAAGGGAGTCAAGAAAGACAGACAGATGTACAGACAAAAGGACAGACAGAAGGATTTTCCCCTGGTTTGGTGTGAAAAGGAGAAGCACAGAGTGTGGTCCCATCTCTACTCACCAATGGCCAAGGTCATCACTCGGAGATGGTTGCGCACCAATTTTACCACCTCACTTTTCTGCAGGGGTGTAGCTCGGCAGCAGACCACAGCTTGACACCAAGCAGTCAGCTCCAGGAACTGCCTTTGAAGACTCTCCTGCAGGGCAAACTCTAGGGTCTTCCCAGTGATAACAAGTCCGGCTCGGAGCCCCAAGTGCTGGTGGACAGGAGGTTGGCATAAATCCTCACTTAAGGGTACTTGCTCTGGAGAAGTATGATTATTCTTCTGAAGTTCTTTCAAAATTGTGCTCATCAGCATCTCACAGGCATCCTTGAAACAGTAGGCAAAGACAGTCAGCCTTTGGGGCTCCTGTGGTGACAACATCCACCTATATTGGTCATTTTCATTCTTTAGCAATTGCTGCATCAAGGCAACTCCAGGGAATAAATATTCTGTTACTTTCAAAGACCTCACAGCCCTTCCACAGGGAGTTCTGTGTGTATATAGGGATGGGTTAAAAGGATGTCCTCTTCAATTTTACAGCTAAGAAATAGCTGGAGAATTTCTTCTTTATATGTGCACTGTTGCCTTTTCAAACAATGAATCTCAAAAGCCCTTTGGTCTCATTCTACCATTTATTAGATGCTTGACCTTAGGCAAATTATGTAACCTCTTTGAGTTTTAATTTTCTCATCTGAAAAATGGGAATATTATCTTCAGCATAACACTTTTTTTGTGAGGAATAAGTGAAATAATGTAATATGCCAAGTTCCTAGTATAAGGCATGACAATAACAGATATTTAAAATAATAATTACTGATTTTATCTTCTCTTTGACTCAATACATTATGCATTCATTCATTCACTAAGTATTTATTGAGAACCTACTATATATTAGGAACAATTCGAGGTCCTAGGGAATGTCAATGAACACAGAAATTCCTGCCCTCATGGAGTGTACATGCTGATCTAGATATATTCTTAGTGGTGCTTATCCTATTTGGTTTGTGTACATACCTCCATTCTCCTCACTCCACCTTAGTTAGTAAGTTCTTTAAAGGTAAATAATACTTTTAATTTATCTACGAAGCCTTTGTAATGTCCAAAACAGTGTCATAGCAGGCATCTAATACATGGTTGTTGAATGAGTTCTACTCAAGAAGATTAACAATATGCTTATCCAGAAATTATTCTGTAAATGACCACTAAGGAGGAACTAATATATCCAGGAGCAAAAATTTAATTTTACACACTAAGTCCGAAATACTTTATTCATGAAAGAGTCCATTACTCAGAGTCCATTTACTCTTATTTTAAATTCTGTTTTATCAAGCATTTCTCAGTTTACAACAGAATAAAAGGGTTAAGGAAAGAGTGGATACATATATGTAGGCATGGCACAACGAAGACTTAATAACCATTATTATGGATTGAATTGTGCCCCCCAAAAATATGTGTTGTAAATGCTAACCTCTATGCCTGTGGTTATAATCCCATTTGGAGATGGGTTGTCTTTGTTATGTTAATGAGACAAGATTAGTGCAGGGTGTGTTTTAAGTCAATCTCTTTTGAGATATAAAAGAGATTAAACAAGCAAGCAAGAGAAGCAGAGACAGGGGAAGTGAGATGCCAAGTCAATGAAGATGGTCCAGGAGCAGGAGCTCAGAAGAGACAAGGACCTTCCTTCAGAGCCAACAGAGACAGAAAGCCTTCCCCTAGAGCCAGTGCCCTGAATTTGGACATCTAGCCTCCTAAACTGTGAGAAAATAGATTTCTGTTTGTTAAAGCCACCCACTTGTGTTATTTATGTTATAGCAGCACTAGATAACTAAGACAACCATGTAGACTCTAAACAAGAGTCTCAAATTTTAAATGGAGCTACTTGGCAACTTTTTTCTTAGGAACAAATGATCCTATATACCTCAAAAGCACCGAGGGAAAAGCATACAAAGATGAACCAAAAAGGCTCATTATAGGCTCAATATATAAGAGTAAAAATTTATTTTTAAAAGCCTACTGGGGTTTGGTTAAATTAAAATGGTAAATTTATAAATTAAAATACTCTGCAGTCACTGAAAAGCAAGATGTCTATTAAATTGTCTATTTATAAGAGGAAGGAGCCCTGGTGATGCAATGGTTAAGTGCTCAGCTGCTAACCAAAAGATTGATAGTTTAAACCCACCCAGTGACTCCACAGGAGAAAGACCTGGTGATCTGCTCCTGTAAAGATTACAGCCTAGAAAACCCTATGGGGCAGCTCTACTCTGTCACATGGGGTCACTATGAGTTGAGACTGACTCAGTGGCACCCAATTACAATATTTACAAGGGACAGTGTTAAAAACATATATTATTAAGTGAAAAAAATACAGTTACAATATTATATATTACTATATAATGTTGCTGTTGGGTGCTGTTGAGTGGGTTCTGACCCATAGTGATCCTATGTACAACAAAACGAAACACTGCCCAGTCCTGCACCATTCAAACAATCGCTGTTATGCTTGAGTGCATTGTTGCGGTCACTGTGTCAATCCATCTTGTTTAGGGTCTTCCTCTTTTTTGCTGAGTCTCTACTTTACCAAGCATGATGTCCTTCTGTAGGGACTGGTCCCTCCTGATAACATGTCCAAAGTATGTAAGACAGTCTCGCCATCTTTGCTTCTAAGGATGTACTATAATACTAAGATATACTATATAACACAGTACTATAAATACAGTCTTTGTAGTGTTCATATGCTTATAGTGCACAGAATATAGCCTGGGTGGATACTCTCTAAAATATGAATGCAAATTATCTGTGGCTTTGTGTTTACAGATGTTTTTATTCTCTTATTTATTTGTAAATGCATGTGTCTAGTTTTCATAAATTAACTATATTTTCATTATAGAATTAATACAACAATATAGAAAATATACTGAAATAGAAGTCACAAAATTGAAAATTTATCCCAAGCTTGAAGAGTAATCAGCTGTAGGCTCTCAGACAAATCGCAGCTTTTTAGAATCTCAGGCTCTCAATCTATAAAATGGGGAATAATTTTATCTGCTCTGTCTACTTGTTATCATTGGCAAATTAGATCATGTATGAAAAAGCCTTCTGGACCACTAATAAACAATATACAGTTACTAATTTCAGGAAACATTTAAATGGAACTAGGAAAATAAAGCTTAAAAAATTAAATGATAAATCCTGAAGTATTTTATATATCAGAATGCAGTAAATAATTTAGGATATGATTGTATTAAAACAAATCAAGAAATAAAACTTTCATAAGAATTTTAACTATGCAGGGTTTGTAAGTGGCTACGTTTATTTTAAACCAATTTGCAAAGTTAGGAGCAAAAGACGGTGGGAATTTGTAAAGCTGAGATACTACATGACAGAAAGGACTTTAGACATCCCATCGACTGCCAGTTGGACCACTTAGAACATGATAGGAGTAATTGCTTCATTAAACGAGAAATAAAGCTCCAGGATCTCTAAGTCCTTAGTATTGCTTAGCGTCTCTCTAAAGGGTGAGGGGATGGGGTAGAAAAAAGGGAAAGGAAATATCGGTCAGTGGGCCTCTACTAGCCCCAACTACGTGCCTGGCATTTTACATGCATGAACATGAGTCATCATAAAACAAAATTATGTTCATCGTATTCTATTTAGTTGTATGAGAAACCACACAGATGGAATGGCTGCTGATAGCAAATACATAACATCTTTTACATGTAGAACAGTCCACAATGGATACTCAGTAAATAACTTCTTGAGCTGGTAGTTTTAACTGCCTTTAAATATAAACTGTATACTTAACCAATACATTTTACAGTCCTAATGATTTTACTATTCACAAAAACTCTTTAAGTCAAAATCAGACACCAAGAATTGATTCTTTCTTTTCCTTTTTAATGTTCACTGAACCTCTCCCATATGCCAAGCACCATATTAAACAATTTATATTTTCTCCTTTAATGCCCAAAACAATCCTATGAAATAGGCATTACTCCCACATTACAGGTAAAGAAAAGGAGGCGGGAGGATAAGTAACTTCCCAAGGTCACAGTCCTGGACAATGGTTGGCCAAGTATTTGAACCCTGACCTCACCATTAATTTGGGCATGTCCGATTGAGTGACTAAAGTGGCTAAGCATTTTCTTCTGCTTAGCCCTTTCATGGTGCTAGAGTTGGCTGGAGGTTGTAGTTATTGGGTTGCCGGGCCACTGCCAGCAGCTTTGGGAACTCACTCTGTGAATAAGTAAAACTCTCTTTCCTTAAAGCATACAGCCTATTTAGGTAGACTAAAAAACAAACAAAAAACTAGACCAGTTGCTTTCAATTCTGACTCATGATGACCTCATGTGTGTCAGAGTAGAACTGTGTTCCATAGAGTTCTCAATGGCTGATTTTTTGGAAGTAGATCACCACGCATTTCTTTCAAGGTACCGTTAGGTGGACTCAAACCACTAACCTTTCAGTTAGCCGCTGAGTGCTTAACTGTTTGTACTACCCAGGGATGCTGAGGCCTGCCATAAAAACATGGCTAATCAAACATGGCAGTCTGTGACAAATGCCCAAGATATGGTCCAGATGTGAAGCTGAAGAGGATTTTACAGGAGACAGATTCCATGCAGGAATTGATGTTACTGAGGTCTGAAACATGGTTAGGTATGACTAACGAGGAAGGAGAGAGGAAGGCAAAATAATACGCATAAATATTTGGATGGTGGTGGTGCAGTGGTTAAGAGGCTGGATGCTATCCAAAAGGCTGGCAGTTCGAATCCCCCAGCCATTCCTTGGAAACCATCTGGGGCAGGTTTACTCTGTCCACAGGTTTGCTATGTGTTGGAATCCACTTGATGGCAATGGTTTTGGTGTTTTGGTTTATCACTATACTAGGAATGTTCTGAGAAAAATGAGATGCCTATCTAACTGATCAGAATGTGTTGAAAGTTAGTGGGAGGCAAAATTGGAAAAACAGGCTGAGTCCAAACCTTTTAAAATATCTTCTCCTTAAAACACACACACACACAGGCACACACATCTATGTATCCATGTATAGTCATATTAGGTGCCCTGGTGGCACAGTGGTTCAGAGCTTGGCTGCCAACAAAAGGTCGGCAGTTTGAATCCACCAGCTGATTCTTGGAAACCCTATAGGGCAGTTCCTCTCTGTCCTGTAGGGTTGCTACGAGTCAGAATAGACTCGACGGCAACAGGTTTGGTTTGAGTTTTTTACATCCATATTGTATATCCACCCCCCGCCCCCACCTCTTACCTCAAACACAACTCTTCAAACTTTTGATATTCTCAGGAGCACTAGTTAAGAATTACCACTAGAGGGCATTATTATCCTGCAAGCCTATTTTAAAAATTACCATAAAAAAATTTAATTTATTCCCCTGATTTCAACAGAAATCACCACTTCCTCTCAAATTGAAAGGGAGGTAGATTCTTGTCTCAAGACTTGTTGTATTTTGTCATTATGGGCTAAGTCTTGCCAAGACCCTGCTAATCCAAGTGAGTAAATATGAAGGAAAAAAATGCAAATAAATAAAAACAAATGCTTTTTTTCAGCAATGATTCCCCTGAATCATTATTATTTTCTGCTAAGCCTTTAAAAGAACTATGCATGGCACCCTCCCAAGCATAAGCAAAGTTGCTGGATAGAATAAATAATTACCACGAAGCTAGTGGTTATTGTTTTTTCTTTCCTCTTGCAGAAACCAAGTCTCAAAGGGTCCATTTGCTTTGCAAAAACAGAAGGACTGGTTTCATCTCATTATACTTACTTTACTTTGGGTATTGAGGATAAAGAGCTTGTCATCTGTCTCCAGCAGTTTGCATGCATAAGCTATGTTGACAGCTGTCTCCTGCTTGTCCCCTGTCAGCATCCAGATCTTGATGCCGGCTTTTTGAAGGGCTTCTATAGACTCAGGGACTCCCTCCTGTAGGCGGTCTTCAATGCCAGTAGCACCTATAATATAAACAACGTACAATAGGACTTGCAAGTAAGAAACCAAAATCCAACTAGGTTATAACTGAATCTTTTATCTGTTCTAGCCAATACAACTGTGAACCATACAAACTGCTCCAGTAGCATCTACAGATCCTAGACCAGTGTCAAGACAAAAGTCATATATAAAGTGATATTTTGAAAAGAAGCCTCAGGAACCAATGAGTTTATTAAATTTACTTGTTTTCTTTTTGACTAGCATCCTTTTCTTAAATTGAGGGCATTTGATTCAGTCATTTATGTAATCTTGTCTAAAATTATATAATCCTATGATTCCATCCCCAAGGGTAAGGGAGGTTTTTAAAGAATGCTCTTGCCGTAAGATATAACGTCTATTTACAATCCTCTTTCATAACATAGGTCCATAATTCCCTTTTCCAAAACACTAGGTGCCAGATTTGTTTCATAATTCAAGTTTTTCAGATTTTAAAAAAGTAATATGACACATATGCCTCATTTCATAAAACCTGTAAATCAAGTATATTAACATTTCTGTAGTAAACCTTACAAATGTTCACACTAAGTAGGATAATACAGCCTATAAATAGCCTTATGCCAAACCAGGCTTGACTTTGCTGCCAAATAAGTTTGGCACTAAACCCACAAGAGCATTTTTGATTTTGGAATTACAGATGAGGAAATGTGGACCTATACTACTTATACCATCACAGAGAAATTAATTCGGAGTACACATCACTACTCTATTTGCTAGATACTAAGTTAGATAATTGTTTTTCTCCTTCTCCTGACTCTAAGGCAGTGCTTCTCAACTTTGGCAACCCCTTAGAATTACATGGGAGCTTTTAAAAATTCCAGTGCCCGGGCCATAACCTACACCAAGTAAATCAGAATCTTTGGGAAGAGGATTCAAGTATCAGTAGTTTTTAAAGCTCTCCAGATGATTCTAATGTGCAACCAAGCCTGAGCCAAGACGTGTTAGCTGTGCAGCCCTTAACTGAAATCAGCAAGAGATGAGAAATAAGTTTTACCGTCCAGTAGCAGGTGCAGAATAAAGGGCATGGACCCTGAAATCAGGTAGACCTAACTGTCTCAGTTATTAACACGCAACTTTGAACTGAACAAGTCATTGAACCACTCTGTACCCCAGCTTGGGCTAAAAAAACGGAGATTAGCTCTGAAGATTAAAAAAGACAATGCATGTTAAGTACCTTATCCAACGCCTGGCAAGAACCTTTAGCTTTCTTCTCTTGAACAAGGATATTTATTTGGCTTTGGACTCTATGTTAAGTATTGACATATTAATAGATCTTCATCGTGACGATGAAGCCTAGTTCAATGCACTGGAAAGCACAATGGAAGGGATTGAAGCTGGGTAGAGATCAGACCAGAAGGGTAGGCAGAACCCTACATTAGAGCAATTTTTTTTCAAAGGCACTGGTGAATACCTTATGTAGAGACATACAGTATTTTTTAAAATTCTCCATTTAGAGAGTATAGCATAGTCTACCTACCAAGTAGGGTTAGTTTGTTCTCCAACCTCATGGCAGATTCAAACAGTAATTCTTCCCTGTTGTCAATGCTGGTTTCAGCTAAAAAATGATTCTTCAGCCACTCCGCATATTCACTGTCACTCATGACCTATGGTGGAAGAAAATAAGAACTCTGAGGCAGTCTGTACGATCTTAAAGGATTTTCCCAGGACTCTCCCAGGGCAAAACATTAAGTCTTCCACTTGTTTTAGGTATTCCTCCCTGTGGGCATGCTCATGCCAGGTTCCGATCCTCATATCACCTGGTCACAACCCTCCCAAACTCTGTAATTAGACTTGTGTAACACTGATGGCAAAATCTCCTGGAAATTATAGGCAGCACATATGGTGAAAGTAGGTTAATCCATTCAATTAAGCCTGGGAGTATGCAGGTGGGAAAGGACTCCCCTCGGCAGTTAAATCCAGAGTGACTCTAGAGGTGCTGTGAGAAGGTGGTGTCAGGACCTGTCAGGTTGAGGGATTCTGTAGCCAGCAGCACCTTTGATATCTTTTGACAGTTTATGTGGTTAATCATTCATCAGAGGCAAAAAGAGAACGAGGAGGGCTACACAGGTGAAGCTAGAAAATTGTTTACAACAAAAATTAAGTGGACTAATAACAAGGAGTCCCTAAACAAGGAACCAGTGATACATTTTTTTGTCTTCAGGTTGTCATAGAAGGAGAAATCTACATTTCAATTCTTACAAAGTAGGATAGGGTGAAGGAGTTTAGGCAATTTCTCCACCTATTTATTCTTGTCTGATATCCATTTTTATCAGGGGAAGAAGCATGTCACTGAAAGATCAGAGTATCTGTTTCCCATCATTCCTATGACTAGGTGTGCGAGGCAGGTTGATCTTCCATGCAGTTAACGGAGTGTCTCGGGGTCTTCAATAGACCCCACTCTACCCAAATGAAACTCCTAAGAACTAGAATTCGGAAAGGCAATGAGAGGTCCCCAGTTTGATTTTAGGTCCCAGCAATAATCTTCAATTCATCTTTCCAACGAGCCCTGTAGTTTGGGCATTACTGGACGGCTATTAACAGCATTGATACTTTGATCTCTGTGTATTCACCCTGACAATGAAGTCTCGTTCACTGAAGTGGAAAGCAGAATGGAAGGGATTGAAGCTGGGTGGAGATCAGACCAGAGGGTAGGCAGAACCTCATATTAGAGCAATTTTTTTAAAAGGCACTGGTGAATGCCTTTTAAAATGAATGTGCTGCTGGCTACAGAATCCCTCAAACTGAACAGTCCTGATACCCCCTTCACACGTCTAGAGTCACTCTGGATTTAACTGCTGAGTGAAGTCCTCTCCTTATCTTCTTTACTGGTTAGAATTCAGGATGGAAGAGAGAAAATGGATGCTCTGACTTCTAAAACAGCATAAATCAACTGTAGCGCTCAGAGCCAGGGAGGGGGAGAATGAGACAGGGGTGGGTGAGATGTGGAGAAGAGGAAGATAGGTGGATGGAGTAACTTCTTTGGTTCTCCTCCAGTATTTTTTCTACGTAGGCTGGTTGTTCTTTGTGTCTAGCCCTTCAGTGTTCACTAGAGTCCCTGTTATAGTTTATAATTAACTTTCTTCTCTCCCCATAAGCACATACTTCTCTTGCACTAGCCCTTACTACACTCTTTCCCCTAAGCTGACTTTCCTCCTCCTTCTGCTGTTCCCTGCCTTATTTTGAAATACAATGGGATAACAGATTTGTAGTGAAGGAAGAAACATGCTGTCCAGGTATGCAGTTGGAAAGGTGGCTGTGGTCATGCTTGTAGGATGGAGCTGGGGAAGTTCTGGCTTATCAATGAGAGAGGACCCTATGGGGGTGTGAGGGCGTGTACAGCCTCATTGCAGCTGAGCAGTTTGACTTGGTCAGTACCTTAGCCACACTTCATCAGACAAGTGGCACAACAAACTTGACCAATTCACTCTTAAACATCTCCATCTCTGTTTCTCTCATGCCTTCAGGAGTAGTTCTGGTAATAACATGTCTCTCTCAAATCATGTCTTTAGAAGCTGTGTTTTCTTTCTTACTACTTAAATTTTTATTTAGAAAGAATACACTCTGTCCCAAGAAAACACAATAGAGAATAATCACTAGTACTGAGATAATATCATAGTACATTTACCTGGATTTACAGACAAAGACTCTTATGGGCACCTAGGGATAATAAATCAAGAACTTATACGAGGAAAATCCAGGCCAGTCTCTGACCTTACTTTTTCCAGAGTATATTTAATGCTGTAGGACAGAGGAGCAATATTCTCAAAGTCCTTGGGAAAAGAAAGTAGGATCCAGGGATTTTTGTTCCCAGCCAAACTGCTGTTCCCATTCAAAGGCACTAGCAGATAAATAATGAAACATGAAAGAACTCAGAGACTATACTTCTTAGGCATTCTTCCGGCAAAACACTTTGAAGACAAACTTTAAACAACCAAGATATTGAACAGAGGACTTTCCCCAGTGCCTAGATGAGGGTTTGATACATGCTAGTTTTCAGTAAATGGTCACATGAGTGAAAGAACAAAACAGATGGGTGTACTAAGCGGCCTCACCTTCTTTGCTATACATAAAGTGCGGAGGCCTCGTTTGGCATAGTCATCCAAGTGTTTCTGGGTTTTTTCTCTTATTATCATCTGTTGCTCTTCCAGACTTGCCCCATCTGAAATAATTAACAAAACACAAGTATCCTCAGCAGTCTGTCGTATTACAGACGTATCTTTAAAAACAATGATAGTTTAACCCACAACAAACAAAAAACCTTTTAGTTTTGGGGAGGGACCCCCTCAGAATAAATCTTTCCCTTGTTGCTTTCCCCTTGGGGAGAGGAAATCACCAAGAACTTAATTCACACACAGTTCCCACACCATTAATAATAAGAGTAATAGTAACAATAATAATGTTAGCTGTCATTTATTGAGCACTTACCTGGTGGTGCAGTGGTTAAGAGCTCGGCTGCTAACCAAAAGGTCAGCAGTTCGAATCCACCAGCCGCTCCTTGGAAACCCTGTGTGACAGTTCTACTCTGCCGTATAGGGTTGCTATGAGTCAGAATTGACTGCAACGGGTTTGGTTTTTTTTTGGTTACTATTTTCTAGGCACTTGGCCAAAGATTTGACATACACTGCATATTTTTAAACCTTTAATGTAAACCTCCCAAGACCCTATGAAAGAGGTACTATAATCCCCACTTTATAGAAAATGAGTCAGGCACAGAATAGTCAGGTAACTTTATCAAAACCTAGCTAATGACAGATTTGAACCCAGGTCTGTACATCCACAAAGCTTATATGTTTTTCCACCAAGTACTTTACCAGGTGTGACTGATTCCCAAATATCTGCTTCTTTGCCTTTATAAAACCATTGAGAGTGGCCTTTTAATCTCAGAGCCCTCCATATCACTACCGTCTCAGCTCTGTATGCACCCACCTGGTGAAGCCATGGAGAGCAACTCCATTATTACAGAATCAGCACCCTTCGTATACACCACAATTTGGTTGGAAAGGGGGTGCCGGACCACAACAGACATTCTTTTTCTTACAGAGTCAAAGGGCAGGATGTGTAGGAGTTGAAATGTTAATGGTCCCAAAGCAGCAAAGTCCACCACGACCTGCTCTGGAGTCCTGGACTGTAAAGTGCATTGGTAAGCTCTGGCAGCATACACTAAGGCCGCTTCATCTGGGCTCTCGGCCTCATAACACAGGCCCGAGACCAAGGGCTGTCCAGGGAGGGAGTCCACCTTGCCAATGCTGATGCCTGTGTCACTGTTTTGTTTCTCTACTTCTTCATAGCAAGCTGAGCTACTAGAGCACTGCGGGTTCTCACTCATCTGGGAGCCTTCTTCCTCCACAGGTGAAGCCAGTTTCATTCGACTAAAGAGAGAGAGTCTGTTCACAAAGGCATTTGGAACTCCAGAAGATGGCTCTTTCCCACGGGCAAGAGATGGTGAACTTGATCTTCGGACAGACAATCGCTGGAAGAGATTTTTAATCTCTTCCAAGGACTTGATGGGCATTCCACTCAGTGATGAGAGTCTTATCTACGAAAGATAATTTATGAAGGTCTCAATAATACAGTCAAAAGAAGTTTATAACAACTTCACAGTCAAACTGGGAAAAAATTAGATACTCAAATTACTTACAATTGCCACAGAAAACATTTATAAAAATAAAAGTAGCCATGATAAAAAAAGATCTGCTAATGTCGATGATATTATAAATTTCTACAAACATTTAGGAAAGAAATTCATAGCAACTTCTGATTGCAATAAGACATAAAATGTTAAGATCATTTGACCCTAGGGGAATCTTTGTAACAATTTTTCCTAAGGAAACAATTTAAATTTTGGAAAATCCATAATGGTTATTTACTCTGTGTGTTCTAATAATAAGTTAAAAATTATAAGCAAATTAAGTATTCAATAATAGCAAAACAGAAACATCTTCAAATGTTATATATTTTAAAATAAAGTTTATAAAGGCTATGGGGTAATACTGAAAAAGCTATAAAAACTGTATCAACAACATAAGAACAAATAAGTTAAAATAATTATGTGAAGTAACACTGGAAGAAAACCCAAAAACCTAACCCATTGCCATTGAGTTGATTCTAACTCACAGCAACCCTATAGGACAGAGTGGAACTACCCCATAGGGTTTCCAACGAGTGGCTGGTGGATTCGAACCGCCAAACTTTTGGTTAACAGCCAAATGCTTAACCGTTGAAAGTAAATCAAAAGGTTAACAAAATATATTTTTCTCTTTTATTCCCCAAATTCCACAAAAGGCTGTTTTTGATTTTTTAAACAGGCCTGTAAGCAAAAGTAGCTTAAGGAAGAAGAGTTATCATCATCATAATGTGAATTTGAGTTTCCATTTTTATAGAACTTTTTCTTGTTCATAACCTGCTTTCTTCTAGATGTTAACTTTTATTAGTGATTAAACTTGGAATTTAACACTAATTGTGGAAGACTCATTAATTGCAACCTAAAATTTTCCCATTCAGAAATGTCCAAGGAATTATAAAAGTTTTCTCCTAATACTAATTTTATAATGAGTATTATTTGGAAGGACTCGTGCTGATTAATTTTCAAACTTATTGCCATCTCTGATATGAAAAGAAGAGTGAAATTCAGTCTCCGATGAGGTTTCTGTATTCCACATGTATTTTGTTTAGCTTCTTATTCACTACCTTTCTATTGTTACCTTGAAATGTCACGAAGCTTAGGCTTTTATACGCCTACACAGATTTTTCTTTCAGGCAATAGAATTTCCTTGGGGATAAGGCAAGAGCATTCCTTAAACAGAAGACACCAAAGGATGTTTACTTTCGAAAAGCATGTGTGAGAAAAATATTATGATGGGGAAAAAAGAGAATCCAGTGATTTATTCTCTAAATACACAATCACTTTTCAAAGATCAACTTTATAGTTGAAACATAAAACTACAGTTTCCGATCAAATGAAGCTTAATTAGAAGTAAAGTATTTTCGAGCTAAAGCTGACCACGTTTGAAGCCGACAAAAGAAAATGATCTCATGGAAAATTAAAATTTATACGGGTTGTGCTGCAAATTGAATTTTAAGTGGATGTGTGCAAAGGGGGAGATAGTTATACACAAGGAAACTACCACAGCAAGTGGTGAATCATAAGTCTCGAAAACAAGTTTTCCTTCTTAATTGGAAATGAATTTTCCATGAATTCTAAGCTACAAATATGATTAAAAAATCTAGCTTTTGTGGGAACTGCAGAACGTTGGTATATTATAGATGTACTGGACTTTAGATTGATGGAGTTAAAACTAACCCAATTTGTACATGAAGAAGGAATTATCTAAAAGAAACCAATACTTTATATTTTGTTTGATGTAGTGTATGATGTTGTTGGTCTCAGAAGTCTGAAAGAAAGCTCAAATTTGGTAAAGAAACCAAAGTAAAATGAACAAAGCCACATTCTACAAGACTGCTCTCATCAGCTATCCTCCTAGAAGCAAAATAATGTAACAGCTCGGACCCAGACTTCCTGAGTTCAAACCCCACTTCTCAAATCCAACAAACTGGTAGTGTGACCATGAGTATGTTACTTAACTTCATCTGTAACAGTATCTAACCCATGGGGTTGTTGGGAGGATTAAATATGCTAATTTAGGTAAAGCACTTAGAAAATTATAATAAATGCTGAATAAATATTACCTGCTTTTAATATTATTATTTCATTATTATTACCCATATAACAAGACTAGTACAAGTATATTTAAACCCAAAGTTCACTTCCGGAAGTTGACTCTTGTTTGCCTTAGAGACTTTACCTTCTGTCGTGGTTGGTTAGGAGCAGAAACAACTACCGTGTTGCAAATCGCCAATGCAATGAAGAAGTCAATAATACACAAAGTCTCCAGTGGTGGACTGTGGACAGTCTCATCTGGTGAGGTAAAGAGCTGAGGTGTTATCTGACTAAACTTGTCCAAAAGCCTTGTGTCTGGTACCACGTCTGTTTCCTGAAGATCCAACAAAACAAAGCGTTATTATAATAAGTATCTAAAAATTATACCTTTAAATCAATATGAGAAGTATCTTTTATAGCCAGAATCTATGAAGCATGAGATAGTAAAGTAAGTTTTTCTAAAAAAAAATTAATGTATATGGTGTCATAGGAAATGAGAATAGGGAAATAAAAGATGTAATAAAAATAAAATGGAAAACTCAGAATACACAAATATCTACATTAATAGAGGCTACCTTGGCTATTATTTTTAAACTGAATAGGAGATAGGAACAATACTTACACCAAAATCTAGCTGGATGTGTGTTTTTTCATTTTGAAATGTACTGTGTCAGAGACATATTTTATTGTGCCCAGCATTCTACCTTGCCCAGAGTCATCCAACAGCAATTGATGAATACCAATTCACATTAAAGTGAGGGTATTATTTATACCATTTTATTTTAACAAAATATTTTATAACTCAAGTCCTTATTATTGTAGAAATCAACCCCCTCAAGTAAAAATTACTATAAGCAGGCTAACAGATTTAATTAGCAATTCCTAGTAATATTCTATAAGATGTTAATAAGTGTTCTTCTAAAAGAGATTTCTGATCATCAAATACATGTGCTAATTGTGCCTATACCCTCCTCTTAAAGATTCTTAGTACAAATTGGCTCTAAAAGGTTGTTATTAAAAACAAACAAAAATCCATTTTGTTTAACATAGTGCTTCCCACACTTGAGAGTACTAGTTTTAACAAAAGAATGTGGTAATATAAATCTGTTTATAATCCAGTAACACACAGTCAACTGCTTTAGAAAATTTTCAGCTGAGTCAAAAGAAAGACCATCAGCTCAGAATCAAGTTTTCACAAAAGCACCGTTTTATTCTAGAGAAGTCCTGGACACAGTGAGCCTGCAAAGCACACTGGTTTCAGAAAAGCAGAAGAGTCGATTTAGCAAAAAAAGAGTAAACTATGGAGGTGTGTGATACTGGAGTCAGAAGAATCTGGCTTGTACTTTACACTCAGGAGTTGATGAAGGACAACATAGGCTTAGTAAGAAAAGAGCATGGGTTGAAATTACAGGGCTGCTGTACAAACCAAATGAGATAATGAAGAAGATGAAATGAGATACCAAGTGCCCAAAAATGTAATGATCCTTTTCCTTCCTTCCTACCTTCTCAAATAACACTCTCACCTTTAGGTATGTTATCAGGATCACAATGGATTTAAAAGGTTCCAGTTATCTGCTGTCACAAAGAATTTCTATCTAAATACACCAGTTTCTACTGTCCTGTGATATTTGACCTAACAATATTTGAATTTTGTTGCAGTTGATGGAACTCATAGCTACTCATCTGATGGCTGTTCACGAATGAGTCTGCCACATACTCAGAGAACAACCCTGGCCTCAAGGGCCTCATTGTCAAGTCAGAAGAAGAGAGTGGCCAAGTCTGAGACTATCACCAATGCTGTCAGTCAAGCAATACTTGGGAAAATTGTGTGGTATTTTATCAAGGCCTATGATTATACTCTCATCTAATGCTTGTCAGACTCCATGGATTGGGGCAGTACTTCCAAAGGCATCCTTCTCAGAATGTTAATATGTATTAGCAAACAAAACAAAACAAACAAAACCCAAAAAAACAAAAACAGAGTTCCACAGCGAGGTAAATTTAAGAAATGTTTAAACTGAACAGGTTTCTTTATTGCACTACATCTCAGAGGCATTAATGGATATTGAGACTATCCAAGAAGAGGCTAGTACTGACAGGCTCCCCGAATTTTGTTTTTTAGAGCTCTTTGTTCCATAGGACTCACTTAGGATTGAGCTAGAGATGTCAGAAGCAGTTAGTGATTTCATTGTATCAATGATCTCAGCATTTATCAATGATTTCAAGAACTGGCTTCAGGACAGGACAGGACTCTATTACATCCTGAAGTTGATCTAAAGCTAGTGAAAAGTTTGTAACTTCTGCCTCTGTGGTAAATGCTATTGATGTAAGTCAATCTAATAGGTCGTTCAGGGAATTAGACGGCTGTATGACACATCTGTCACTTTGTTGTATTGTGGGGGCTTGTGTGTTACTGTGATGCTGAAGCCATGCCACTGGTATTCAAATACCAGCAGGGTCACCCATGGTGGACAGATTTTAGCTGATCTTCCAGACTAAGATAGAATAGGAAGAAGGACCTGGCTGTCTAATTCTGAAAAGAATTAGCCAGTGAAAACCTTACAAATAGCAGCAGAACATTGTCTCATACAGTGCCAGAAGATGAGCCCCTCAGGTTGGAAGGCACTCAAAAGATGACTGGGGAAGGGCTGCCTCCTCAAAATAGAGTAGACCTTAATGACATGGATGGAGTTAAGCTTTTGGGACCTTCATTTGCTGATGTGGCATGACTCAAAATGAGAAGAAACAACTGCAAACATCCATTAATAATTAGAACGTGGAATGTAGTAAGTATGAATCTAGGAAAATCAGAAATTGTCAAAACTGAAATGGAACACATGAACATTGATACACTAGGCGTTAGTGAGCTGAAATGGACTGGTATTGGACATTTTGATTCGGACAATCATATGGTCTATTATGCCAGAAACAGCAACCTGAAGAGGAATGATGTTGCATTCACTGACAGAGAGAACATTTCAAGATCTATCCTGAAGTACAACGCTGTCAGTGATAGAATAATATCCACCTACAAGGAAGACCAACTAATATGACTATTAATCAAATTTACACACTAACCACTAAGGCCAAAGATGAAGAAATTGAAGATTTTTACCAACTTCTGAAGTCTAAAACCAATCAAACATGCAATCATGATGCATTAATAATTACTGGTGATTGGAATGTGCAAGTCAGAAACAAAGAAGAAGGATCGGGAGTTGAAAAACATGGCCTTGATGATAGAAACGATGCCGGAGAATGTATGATAGAATTTTCCAAGACCAACGACTTCTTCATTGCAAATACCTATTTTCAACAACATAAATAGCGACCATACACGTGGACCTCACCAGATGGAATACACAGGAATCAAACTGACTACATCTGTCGAAAGAGACGAGGGAAAAGCTCAATACCATCAGTCAGAACAAGGCCAGAGGCTAACTGTGGAACAGACCATCAATTATTCATATGCAAGTTCAAGTTGAAGTTGAAGAAAATTAGAACAAGTCCACAAGAGCCAAAGTATGACCTTGAGTATATCCCACCTGAATTTAGAGCTCATCTCAAGAACAGATTTGACGCATTGAACATTAATGACCAAAGACCAGATGAGTTGTGAAATGACATCAAGGACATCATACGAGAAGAAAGCAAGAGGTCATTAAAAAGAGAGGAGAGAAAGACCAAAATGGGTGTCAGAAGAGACTCTGAAACTTGCTCTTGAATGCTGAGTAGCTAAAACAAATGGAAGAAATGATGAAGTAAAATAGCTGAACAGAAGATTCCAAAGGGTGGCTTGAGAAGACTAAGTAAAGTATTATAACGACATGTGCAAAGACCTCAAGATAGAAACCCAAAGGGGAAGAACACGCTCAGCATTTCTGAAGCTGAAAGAACTGAAGAAAAAATTCAAGCTTCGAATTCAATATTGAAGGATTCTACAGGGAAAATATTATACTATGCAGGAAGTATAAAAAATAGATGAAAGGAATACACAGAGTTACTACCAAAAAGAATTGGTCTATGTTCAACCACTTCAGAAGGCAGCATATGATCAGGAACCGATGGTACTGAAGGAAGAGGTCCAAGCTGCACTGCAGGCACTGGCAAAAAACAAGGCTCCAGGAATTTACAGAATACCAGTTGAAATGTTTCAACAAATGGATGCAGCACTGCAAGTGCCCACTTATCTAGGCCAAGAAATTTGGAAGACAGCTGCCTGGCCAACCAACAGGAAGAGATCCATATTTATGCCTATTACAGAGAAAGGTGATCCAACCAAATCCAGAA
>NW_004444246.1:82852-84098 GCF_000243295.1 Trichechus manatus latirostris
CCCCCCCCATTTAAAACTAAATTATATAAGCTGAGCACTGGCCAAGATGTTTCTAATAGAGTTTGGTGCAGCTTTCAGATGGCATTAATATACTGAATTTTAAGTTTGTTTTAAAACACAGTGAGAGGAGTCCAACTTAATTCTTTGTGCACAACCCAAAACTACGAAGTTTTAGTAATGGAGAAAGACACCCGAGGAGGGAGATAAAGTTGACCAAGTGGTTACTATTCAGTACCCTACCCTTCCCCTAGTTTCACTGTACACAAGATTTTTATTTCCTGCTGTCACCCTCACTCCAGTTTCAGGGGTTCACCATTCTACCTCTACAATTCAGCTTAAGTATGGATACAAATGCCTTCTGCTGGCCTCCTCAGATTCCCAAATACATGGACCTGAAGGAAAAAGACAAAGGAGCCCTGGTGGCACAATGGTTAAGTGCTTGGCTGTTAACCAGAAGGTCGGCGGTTCGAATCCACCCAATAGGTCCGTGGGTGAAAGACCTGGACATCTGCTCCCATAAAGATTACAGCCTAGAAAACCCTGTGAGGCAGTTTTACTCTGTCACACAGGGTTGCTATGAGTTGAAATCGACTCAAAGACACCTAACAACAACAGAAGGAAAAAGATAAAGTCCAATAATCATACACTGACAATCCTCCTCCACATCAAGCTCTCCCATGATCCTGTGGTTCTGTGCTATTGTCTGCACCAAGTGCTGTCTGCCCCAAATGCCTCTCCTTCCTTTCCTACCTTGTGAATACCTATTCATCAGTCTAATCCTAACTTGAGTTCTACCTTTTTGATGTGGGCTTTCTTGATCCCTCCTCATTGCCTTAGAGTTGATCATTCCCTCACTATATTCTGGATTAACTAGTATTATCACATTTTAAGTATAGGACTGCAATTATTTATTTATACATTCGCTTTCTCTATCTAAAACAAAACTGGAACTAAAGAAACCAAAAGAGACTTACACAAGTGGAAAAACAACATGCTCATGGATAGAAAGACGCGATACTGTGAAAATGTCAACTCTACCCAAAACGATCTACAGATACAATGCAACCCCGATCCAAGTTCCAACAGCATTCTTTAACAAGATGGAGAAACAAATCACCAACTTTATAGGGAAAGGGAAGAGGCCCCAGATAAGTAAAGCATTACTAAAGCAGAAGAACAAATTGGGAGGCCTCACACTACCTGCACTATTATACAACCACAGTAGTTAAAACAGCCTGATACTGGT
>NW_004444246.1:85230-90360 GCF_000243295.1 Trichechus manatus latirostris
GATAAAGAATAATGATGAATCCATGAAATGGTGTAATGTCAGAGGCAGGAACAAGGACAATGGAGGGAAGAATGTGTAAACACTGCTATGCAAGCTGAGAGAAGGGAATGTCTGGGAAGTCTTTTCAGAAGACGTAATATTTAAGGCAGTTCTTAAAGAAATAAATATTTCATCAGATTTGGGGGGACAGAGGTGTGCTATGAGGGAAGAATATATTCTAGTCAGGGGAAATGACATAAATAAGGCATAAAACCATGAAACTAACAGGTAAATCATTTGTTATTAGGGAGGCTTCATTCAAGAAGAGGGTGAGGCTGGATCAGGAAACCAAGAGGGAGCGCATGGCACAGGCTAGGTTGCTTGCCAATATCTCGCTACTTCTACCTCTGATCAGTGAGTCAAGATGTGGTTAAACTTCAGGTGGGTGGAACGTGTGAAGGATCACAGGTAGAAAGCAAAAATATAAGAAAATTTCTTATATTTCCAATATAGCCTTAGAATGAGTATAGAGCTGGGGCTGTGTGCATCCCTTTCTTATTCAGAAGTCAGAGAAGTATTAAGTCTCAATGTTTGAAGTGGCTTGATGTGTGGCAAAGAGATGAGGTAACAGGTTTTATATCTTATGTGCCACAGAAGTGAAGGCAGCTGGGCTGAAATGACCATTCTAGTTGCTGCAATTGCACACTTGCTGGCAACTTTGCAAAGAGCCTAGAGATTCCCCTCAGAGTCTTTTCCAGATAAATCATACCCCTGGGGTCTATTCATACCATGTTTCCACTGGAAAAATTCATACAGTAAATTCAGTGTGGACACACAATGGTTCCCGGAAGCTGATTTATTCTTGTCATGTCAGCTATTTCAGAGGTCACCAATGAGTCACCAGTGTCATGGCTGGTAACTCAGATGGGTCAATGAAACGTGACAGGCAAAAAAGGAAGAGATTTTATAGAATTAATTTTAAGTACTACAAAACTTTTGATTTGTAACTCTTTCACAAAAGCACTTTTCTTCTGCTTCCCCTTTTTCATATGGCCTTCTACTTTTTGGGCTGTAAAATGAACTTGTCAATGGGTGTGACTCGACGGTTAATTCCCAACCCTCCCCCCGGTACTCAAAGACACAGGCTGCTGAGCTCTGAAATGGAAATACCAGAAAATGCCCCTCTGGGGGCTAGGCATGGGGAGGAGGTCATAGGCTTGGTGGGATTTGAGGAAAGTTACAAAGAAATACTAAAGCCTTGGAGGACACAAAAAAACCTTTGAATTTCCCTATCACTTAGCCATACTTACCTGTCTACCAGATAACTCTGATAAGCTTTGCTGGTTCTGAGAGTGAGCTGTAGTCCTTAGACCAAGGTAGACTTCCTCAGGCTCAGACATGATTGGCCCCGACCAGAAATATATTTTTTCAGAAATTATATGCTACTTCTCAACATTGAATTATGTCCATATATTAGGAAGTTGTGATTTTGCTTGCTTGAACTTCTAATTATGTGTGGCAATCACACTGGACTGCAATTATGTAGTCTCTTCTGAGGTAGAAAAGACAACATTGTTGGGCTCTATCATAATTATGAGGATGCTCTTTCATCATACATTGCGGATGTACAAGATTAATTATGCATTCACACTTACAATGGGGCTACTGAAAGCTGCCTGTCTGGAAGGAGGCACTTCACTGGCTCCTTCTCCACTTCCCAGAGCAAAACAGCTTCCAGAAAGATGATTTGAAGGTTTATTTCCCAAAGACCCATTATGAGCCATCCTGCAGCTGTGGGCCTTCAGTTTCGCCATGTTGCTTAGAGAGCCGCTGGGAGTGTCTGCAAAATCCTCATCTTCTGAGATAGCCTCCTGGTAGGACTCTAACCTCTTGGCTGAGGGATAAAAATCACACAGAGTCATTACCTGAGAATGATCATTTGTAAGTTGAATGTCAGGCAGTTAAACAGCTATTTCACACCATCTCTTCCCTCTTCAAACCTGGCATTCAACCTCCTTGTCCCAACCCCATTTAGTTAATGAACTTACCTCATACCTCACTGAAAAAAAGTAGAAGAAATCAGATAGGAACTCTCTTTTTTTCCCCATCATCAAATCTACCAACCTAACTCTACCCGTACCCAGATGCCTTCCGTCTTACTAGCATGGATAAATTTTCCTTGTTTCTTTCAAACACCAAACACTCCACTTGTGATCTGGATTCCACCCCCTATGCCCTTCTCAAGGACATCACTCTTACAATTTTCGGATTCTCCTCAACTAATTCCATTGTTCTGTCCCCATTTCTTTACCTACACTGCTCTTGTCAAGGTTACCAATGAGCTCCATGTTGCCAAATCCAATGATCTCATCTCTGTCCTTATCTTGGCAACATTCAACATGCTGACCATTCTCTTATTCTTGAAATGCCTCGTGTGTGTGTGTGTGTGTGTGTGTGTGTGTGTTTTCACCACATTTACCTGGTTTTCCTCCTACTTGCCTACTTCAATAGCTGCTCCTTCTTTGTCTCTTTTGCTGTCATCTCCTCTTCTACTTAGCCCCAAACATTAGAGAGCAACAGAGGCTCCTTCCTTCTCCACTTACACACTCTTTCTTGGTGACCTCATATGATACCATCTCTTGATATACATGTCCCCCAAATCTATATCTTCAGCTCTGACCTCTGCTTGGAATCCATACTCATATCTCACTCTCCACTTGATGCCTCCAACTAGATGTCTGGAGGGATGTCTGGAGGTTCTTCCACTAGATATCTATCTGCAAGGTTCACTCTCTTCCTTCCCATCTCTTATCATGTCACATTATCAGTAAAGACTTCCCACTGTTGACCACGTTATTTATTATAGATTTTATCTCAGCATTCTCTATCCCCTTTTCCCTACTTTATTTCACTCCATAACACTTACTGCCATTTACACACTATATATTTACTTACTTTTATTTCTTGAACCCTCTGATAGAAAGTAAACTTCAAAAGTGCAGAGAATTTGGTCTGATTTGTTCATGTGATATTCCTAAAGCCAAAAAAGTGGCTCATAGATACTAAATAAATATTTACTGAGGAAAAAAAAATAAGTGTTTTAAATTTAACATGGTAAAACAATAACTTTCTCCCTCTCCCAAACCCACACTTGCTCTTTCTATGGCCTTCTCCATCTTTGTAAATGGCACCTCCAACTACCAGTTGCTTAATCTACAAATCTCAGATTCTCTAATTTCTCTCTTCTTCTCCACCTCCATATTCAAACCATTAGCAACATCTCTCCACTATATACCCAATTCCTTCACTTCTCTCCATCTCCATTACCTTAATCTAAGCCACCATCATCTCTCAACTGGACCAGTGCAATTAGCCTCATAACTGGTCTCTTTGCCCCTCTGCAATCCATTCCTCCAACAGTAGCTACAGTGATCTTTCTAAAAGATAAAGCAGATCAGATCGCTCCCTGCAAAAAACTCCCCAGTGGCTCCCAAATCACATAGAATAAAATCTGAACTTCTTATCCTGACCTACTCATTAAAAAAAAACCTGTTGCCATCAAGTCGATTCTGACTCATAGCGACCCTACAGGACAGTGTAGAACTGCCCCACGGGGTTTTCAAGGAGCAGGTGGATTTGAAATGCCAACCTTTTGGTTAGCAGCTGTAGCACTTACATAACTCAAAATGATTTGAACTCTCTCACCTTTCCTGTTCCTCCTTCTTCCACATTCCCACTAAAATTCAGCCTCACTGGCCTTCTTTCTTTTCTTTGAAAACTGCCAAGCTCATTCTAGCCTGAAGGCCTTTATACTAACTGCTCCCTCTGAAGGCTCCAGCCCCTGAACATCTCAAGATTTTGTCATTCAGATCTAGGTTCTAACGTCCTCCTTAGATAGGCCTCACCTGACCATCCAAAATAGTATCCACTCATTCTATATTATATCAGCCTATTTTAATTCTCTGAAAAGTATTTAACATGATTTGATAATTTTCTTGATTTAAAAAATTAATTTATGTATTAGCTTCTCCACTAGAAGCTCTGTGAGAACAGGAATCTCGTCTGTCTTGTTCATCACTGTATCCAGTGTCTGAAATACAGAGTAGACAATAAACACGTGTGTGTTAGATTGCTAGGTTTTGAATTCAACCCAAGTCTAGCTACTGAATTAAGCATGACTATGGGCATGTTAGGGGTGCTGGTGGAGCAGTGGTTAAGTTCTTGGCTGCTAACCAAAAGGTCGGTAGTTCAAACCCACCAGCCACTCTGTGGGAGAAAGATGTGGCAGTCTGCTTCCATAAATATTTACAGCCTTGGAAACTCTACTCTGTCCTGTAGGATTGCTATACGTCAGAACTGACTTGATAGCAACAGGGTTTCTTTCCTTCTTTTTTTTTATGGCAAGTTACTTTATAACATGAAGACATTTTCCATATTCTATATATCTTGATAATTTTTGTCTGTATTTTTTAAGGGCAAGGAGAGACTAAGAGGCAATGTTGCGATCCTGGCTTCTAGCAATATCTCTTCTGAAGACTACATGGCTTTCAGCACATCCTTTGCTCTGGGCCTCTGTTTTCTCATTGGCAGAATGAACAATTGGATTCAATGATTTTTGAGATCCTTTCCAGTTCTGTAAATTTCATTACATTCTCTGCTTAAATAATATAGCAATTTCTCTTCTATGTACCTTATAGAAGATATGAAGTTACTTTACCAACATTCTCACTCTGTTTCCCTGAATGACCTTTCAGTTTCAAAAACTGGTCCACTTATTATCTCCCAAACATTCCAACCTCCTCCATTCTCACTTGCATGCTTACCTGGAATGCCCATTCTCATCCTCTCTACTTACAAAGCCGGTTCTCTGAGTCCTTATGCTATACTGTTTCTAAGTACAGCCATTACTGTTAGTGTGTTTTATTCCTTATAATTTTACATGGCCAATCTCCCCTGCTTGATTTCAATGAGCCCACGTTCTGTACTTTAAATAAGTAAATATTTATTAAATGAATAAAGAATGAATAAATGAATGGACATATGAATGAAATATGCCTAGCTTAATATTTAACAGTTTGACTGCCTTATTTTCATCAAGCACTGGCTACGTCACACACACACACACACACACACACACACACATATATATAT
>NW_004444246.1:90979-104474 GCF_000243295.1 Trichechus manatus latirostris
AACAGCTAGTTGAGGGTAGAGTAGGATTTCAACTTAGGTCTTCCTGACTCCAAAGCCAGTACACGTACCCACTACATTATAGCTCCTTAGCAGTGACCTGTATATAATGGGTTAGCTCAATGGTTCTTGATTAAGGATAAATTTTCCCCCCAGGGAACATTTGTCAATGGCTGTAGACATACTTGGCTGTCACGACTAAGGGTGGGGTGCTACTGGTGTTCAGTGGGTAGAAGCCAAGGATGATGTTAAACACCTCACAATGCACAGGACAGCCCTCCACAACAGAGTTATCTAGCCCAAAATGTCAAATAGTACTGAGGTTGAGAAATCCTTGGGTAGGTCAAGAAATTCATTGATATATGAGACAATTTTAAAAAATAAACAGAGTACTACAAAACACATGTAAACATGAATCGGGATCTTGTAACTTCTCCTAGCCATCCTAGCCATCATTAGGAAAATCAGTCATCATGCAACAATGTAATTAGTATAATGCCAGAGAGCTCAGCTCTTACTGTATAACAAACTTGCTCAGGAAGTAGAACAGCAAGAGTAGAATCAAGAAGACATAGAGTGACTCAACCTTTAATCATTCAGCAGAAAGCTGAAAGTAGTAAATAGACCAGTAAAGTTACACTATGATGCAGAAAACAAAGCTACTGGAGCTACATTCTAGACTCAGTGAATTTTTTTTTTTTTTTTTTTAAATTGGGGATGAGAAGCAAGGGTTTACTGTCATACTGACAAACAAGACCTATCCAAATGGCCATTAAGACTTTTAACATTTCTTTTAAAGTACGTTCAAATAATTTCCATGAATGCCTCAAAGTAGGACAAAAATTCTTGCTTTCTCATTTGTAAGAGAAAATACACAAACTCTCAAAACTTCCCTTTGTCTTAAGTTGGTACTGGGTCAACTACTTTATTTTTCTTCCTTATTTAATCCCTAATCTGTCTTCTCTTCCCATTCCCATCTTCAAACACCCAATATCCTCTCAATAGCCTGTTACATTCATTAATTTGATATCTGGAAGAAGTGAACATGAGATTATGGAAGAACAACAAACACAAAAAAAGTTACCACACTTTTCAGGGTGCTCTCCAAAGGACCAAAAATAGGGGTGAACACCACGCTCAGATGGGCTTCCTTAACTGTATCAGCCACCTAGCCTCCACATAAAACTTCCGCTATGAACTAATCACTCAAACATTTTCAGCATTCAGACTTTCACCTGTCTTGTAAACAGCACACTCAGCTGAGATTCTCCAACTGTATCATCCACATATCTTTGACACATAAACCTTCAGCTCTAAACTAATTCCCCATATTTCCGGCATAACAAGAATGCTCATTATCCTGCCTTCAAGGGCCCAAACCTTGATCAGTGCAAAATCCATCTCCAAAAACCAGCTGCCTGAAAACCAAAATAATAAGGAACAAGAACACTGACTTTAATCATATAAAACTTAACATGGTGATCTTATGCTTACACGTCTGCCCACTACATTGGACCATGTACTTCTTAAGAGCCAGGACTATTTCTTATTTTAATAACAATAATTAAACCAACAACAGTACAGCTAATACTTATAGAGAACTTATTGTGTGCCAGGCTCTGTTCCAAATGCTTTTACATGAATTATCTCCTCTCACCCTCTTAACCACCCTGCTATCATTAACCCCCTTCTATTGAGGCACAAAGAAATTAGACAACTTGCCCAGGGTTATGCAGCTCATAGATAATGGAGATGCGATTTAGGCTCAGGCAGTCTGATTCCAGAATCCTTGTTCTCGGAAACTATTCAGTGTTGCTTACATATATATATATCAGAGTCACAAATTGTTCATCAAAAAGGCATTGTCCAGATAAATCCAAACTGAGGGACAGTCTATAAAATACCTGAACAGTATTCTTCAAAACTGTCAAGGTCATCAAAACAAGTCTGAGGAACTGTCACAGTCAAGAGGAGCCTAAAAGATGACTAAGTGTAATGTGGTATTCTTGTTGGGATCTGGGACAGAAAAAGGACATTAGATAAAAACTAAGGAAATCTGAGCTCAGTACAGACTTTAGTTAATAATAATGGATCTAAATATTGGGTTGTTGTTGTTGTTAGGTGCCATCAAGTCGATTCTGACTCACAGCAACCCAATGTGACAGAGTACAACTGCCCCACAGGGTTTCCTAGGCTGTAATCTTTAAGGGAACAGATTGCCACGTCTTTTCTCCCACAGAGACTCTGGTAGGTTTGAACTGTCAACCTTTATATTACACTAATATAAGATAAAGAGAAAACTGGGCCTGGGGGTATACCAGAATCCTTGGTAATATCTTCTCTGTAAATCTAAAATTACTCTAAAATAAAAAGTTTATTTAAAAGAAGTCATTCTCTTTTAGTAGTCTTTTAAAACTGTGTTTAAAAAATCAACATTCATATAAACCACCTGGGGATCTTGTTAAAACGCAGATTCAAATTGAGGCTCTGAAGTGGTGTGTAAGATTCTGCATTTCTAATACACCTCCAGGTGTTGCTTCTGTTGCTAATCCATAGAAATCACTTCTACGCTGCAAGGTTTTGAATGTATAATTCTGTTGTCAGATATGTTTAGTACAGCCGCATATGTGTAAGGGGTTATTTCAAAGCAGCAACATTTACAGAAATATCACCTATACAACACTTTTGCTAGAAAATCCTGAAAGGACTGGCCATTAAAACTTAGATAATACTGTTCAATAGTTTTCATTTCAGTGAAAATAATCTGCGTCAGAATTAACTTCTAGAGAGAACTGGCTCCCACCATTCACCCCCTTTCCCATTCAAAGTGTGTGTGTGCGTGTGTGTGTGTTTACACGTGTTTATTTTAAACCACCGCAGAAAAGAGACTAGAAGCTTTGGAGGTATCAACAGTAGAAAAATGTTCACAGACAAAGTCAGCATCTTTTAGAAGTAGCACCATATTCCATGGTTCACAAACAGTGACCTTATCAATTACAGTTCAGGCATGATAGCGTTTGATTTTCAGTCATTTAGTATCTTCTGTGCATGAGGGGCCATAGAAAAGAAGTACTTACTGGGCAGGGGTGTATACGCTCAGGGATTAGGTTGGGAGGGGCTAAAAGGACGTGTATTAGCCCTCTTAAATGTTACAAATATAAAATTTAAAATGCGACAAAGGCAGTGAATACAAAAATCAATGTACCATGTATTTTATGAAACATTATTGTTGCAAGATGCTTCTTGACAATAGAGCAATAGAGATCTATGATCAAGGAATGCACATAAAGGTTTAGCTATACTGACTCTCACTGCGACACTTTATAACAGCAAGAGACTGGTAACAACCTAAACAAAGGGTGCATTAGTTACATAAATTATGACACATTTTTACAATGGAAAATAACTACTAAAAATGAAACTCTACACTCACCATTTTCTTCATGGCAGTAATCAAAGCCTGCTACACTACATCTTCGAAAAACCATCTTATTCTCAGTGAGGGTTCCTGTCTTATCAGAAAATAGGTACTGAATCTGACCAAGATCCTCAGTGATGTTCAGGGCTCGGCATTGAACAGTAGAATCCATTTTCTCATTGTAGAAATCCACATCACTCTGAATAAAATATATTTGGCCAAGCTTGACAATTTCAATGGAAACATAGAGAGAAATGGGAATCATGACCTAAGAAGAAGAACCAAACAATTCAAAAAAATTAAAGGAGTCAAAAAAAAAAAAAAAAAGTGAGGGAAGGGGGAGATGAGAAGCTGGATATAGCTGAGTAAGTAGCATTCTATGATAAGCTCAATAGCTATTACCTGTAACAAAATGATCATGGTCCAAAACATATAGAATCCTGCCAACAGGGGTGAGATGACATGTCCATCAGGCTTGGGGATATTAAAGAAGGGTATATCTTCATACCTGCTTAACCAGATTGCATGACCTTTCAAAAAATGGAGAGACATCAAAGCAATGCTACGTATATATACGTTATGCAGATACAGAACTTTACTCCTAAAGAAAGAGGTATTAGAACATTTATTTTGATTGAATACCAGTTTGTTTTGGGGAACAAGTTCAAATTCAAAAGACTATGCATTCTCCTGCCCCTGACGATCTCTCTTTAAATCTCTTCCCAGGTCCCTTTGGTACTATTTCAATATGTAATTGGATATAGCCAACATTAGTGTTTTTCAGGCCTAAAGATGTGAGGAAAAAAATATTGGCAAATAAAAGCTTTCTTATAGAAGTCAAACATTCATAAATATCATTTCGAAAATAAATTACTTTTAAATTAATACATTGCTGAAAAGATGTTAGCAACTAATCAAATTTTACCTACCTAATGCACCAGTAAAACACATTATAATTAGAAGCAGGACACACCAGAGGACATCTGTATTTGCTCTTCTCTCTAATTTACTGCGCTTATACCGAGGTCCGCTGTTATTCAGCATTGCTTTGGTTTCATGACCTACACAGGAAGCGCAAAATGTCAGAAAATGCACAAATTCAAGCCAGGCAGCAAATATCATATGGAAAAATCTCTCTGGCAGACAATTTAATAAAACACAGTTACAAAATATATTTTGTTAGTTTGGTCTGCTTTTGAGATCGATTTAGAAAAACAGAGACCAATGATCAAGCTTATCAAGACAAAATTTTCTTTCTGCTTCTAAAAATGTTAACTTGTAGAAAAGCGTAGAGGAGACAACGATAAAAGATCAAAAGTTTAACCAACCTGCATAAACCACAATGCCCACGACAGCCTCTGTGTTTCTAATGGTGCATCCTCTAAGTAATAAATTTTCTTTACTGAGACCCACGCGTTCTTTGTTGGAATGTTCTCTACAAGAAAGACAGCAAGAGTAGGGACATAAAAATAAAAATCACAGTTCTCTAGTTTCCTTGACTTGAAGTAATAAGTTGGGTATCTTACAGGAATGACTTCAGATTCTCTGGCCCATTTGATTTTCTTATTTCAGAGTTACCTGCTTGAGCTAGGAAACAAACAAAAAAGTTTCTAAATACTATTGTTTACTATTATTCCTTGTTTATCAACCTGTAGTATTACAGAAGCTCAAAAATCTTCCAAGACAATACTTCTGCTTTTCTAGTACAAACTGTATTTCAAGATAGTTTAATACTGATGAGGAAAAAGTTCTTTATAGAACTAGAAAATCACCATTTCCAGCCCCGATGAACTCAAGGAGGGTTCTAGGCAATGATAATTGGCAGATACCAAAATCATCAAGTGAAAGGCTGACAGAGCACTTTATACTGAAAGGATAAGGATGACACCACCAATCTTAACATCACTAACAATGGGACAAGTCACATCATGGGCCTCCTGATGTTATGAGACAGGCAGTTCACGGCTCCAGACGAAACGAATCAAGCCTCTATCAGGGGGTCTCTACCTGGGGTCTGTGGTTTCAGGGGATCTGTGAAGCCCCTGAAATTTTATGCAATATTTTGTGCTTGTGTATATGTATATATGTAAGTTTGTCATTTTCTAGGGGAAGAATCCATTTCTTTCATCAGATTCTGAAAGTGGCCCTTGACAGTTTACAGGAAAAAAGAAGGCTAAAGAAACATGTTAAACACTAGCGCAAGGATGTCGTTGGCCAAATCTAAAATGTGGTAAACCCTTGCAGGTTAAATGCCCTGGCTTCTACAACAAACGAATGGTACGGGGGAAACAAACTGTTAACCCAGGAAGGAATCAATCAAATCAGTCTAGAATGTGGTAAATTCTATAAACTCAATGACCTAATTTCTTGGGAGGGAAAATTTAGAGACACATCAACCAAATGCAATACGTAACCTTTGTTTTGAGTCTGGTTAGAACAAAAAAACACCGAACAAACATTTTTGGGACAATTGGAGAAATTTGAACAGAGACTAGGTAGCAGATGATATTTAAGGAATTGTTTTTAATTTTGTTAGATGTGATAATGGTGCTATGGTGTTTTTATTTGTTTGAGTCCTTATCTGCTATATATACATAGTAAAGTACTTGCACTGCAATGATGTGATATAGGTGTAGGGAAGCAAATGGGAGTATAGCTGAAACAAAGTTGGCAAAATGCTGAAATTGTTAAAGCTGGGTGAGGGCATGTAGGTGTTAATTATACTTATCTCTACTTTTGTATGTTTGAACATTTCCGTAATAAACAATTTAAAATGATCAAAACAATAGCTCGACTAAATTATTCTAGTGGCAAAAATATAGAGCAAAAGCTTTGGAATGCTTAAACAAATAAGCAAAAAGTAATGTTTTTCAACCAAAGTTAACTGTTTTTCACAATCAATGTCCATGGAAGCAGCAGTTAAGAAATCAAACTATGTATTGCTTTGGGCAAATTTGCTGCAAAAGACCTCTTTAAAGTGTTAAAAAGCAAAAATGTCACCTTGAAGACTAAGGTGCACCTGACCCAAGCCATGGTATTTTCAACTGCCTCATATGCATGTGAAAGTCGGACAATGAATAAAGAAGACTGAAGAATTGATACCTTTGAATTATGGTGTTGGCAAAGAATAGTGAATATACCATGGACTGCCAGAAGAATGAACAAGTCTGTCTTAGAAGAAGGACAGCCAGAATGCTCCTTAGAAGCAAGGATGGCGAGACTTTGTCCCATGTACTTTGGACATGTTATCAGGAGGAACCAGTTCCTGGAGAAAGACATCATGCTTGGTAAAGTAGAGGGTCAGCGAAAAAGAGGAAGACCCTCAATGAGATAGACTGACACAGTGGCTGCAACAATGGATTCAAACACAGCAATGACTGTAAGGATGGTGCAGGACCGGGCAGTGTTTTGTTCTGTCTTACATGGGGTCGCTATGAGCCAGAACCGACTCGATGGCACCTAACAACAACGATATTTTTCACATATTTTGAAAATAGCCTCTTAATTTTAGCATTAAAATTGGAATTGTTTTCTAAGCAATAAACTTCAGTCTATTTGATCCCTGGCATCTTCTTATTCTCAAGATTTAATTCCAACATTTTCTCCTTACCCGGACTAAGCCCCTTTCCTCCTCCCATGGCATAGCTCCCTGCCTCTCCACCAGTTTGTATCAGGTGCTACTCAGAGATGCTCCCATTATATCCTATATTTCCTTCTTTGACAGCTCTTACTCATTAAATTTTTTAAACAAGTTTATTGAGTGATAATTAATAAGAATAAACTGCATATTTAAAGTATACAATTTGGTTTAAGTTTTGACACATTTCCCTGTGAACCCATCACCACAATCAGAACTGTAAATATATCCATCATCCCCAAAAGTTTTTTCTTGCCCCTTTGTCATCTTTTCCTCTCACCTTCTCTGTCCCCTCTTCCCAGGCATCTATCTGTTTTCTATCACTAATTAGTTTTCATTTTCTAGGGATGTATATAAATCAAATTATACAATACGAATTCTTTCTTTTTGGGAGGGGGGAGGTCTGGTTTCCATCACTTAACAATTATTTTGAGATGCATTCATGTTGTTGCATGTGTCACTCATTCCTTCCTTTTTATTGATGAGTAGTATTACATCGGATGTACTACACTTTGGTTTATCCATTCACCTGTTTTTAGATTTCTTTATATGTTTTGAATACAAGACCTATATCAGATGTATGCATTACAAATATTTTATCCCAGTCTGTGGCTTGTCTTTTCATTGTCTTAAGAGTGTCCTTTGAAGAGCAGGAGTTTTTAATTTTGAAGAAGCTTAATTTATCAATTTGTTCTTTTATGGATTATGCTTTTGGTGTTATATATACGATATCTCTACCTAATCCAAAGTAGCAAAGATTTCCCCTATGTTTTCTTCTGAAAGTTTTATAATTTTAGGTTTAAACTGAGGTCTATGACACATTTTGAATTAATTTTTATAAACAGTGGGAGGCATGGATCAAAAGGCTTTTTTTTTTTTTTTTTTGCATTTAGATATCCAATGGTTGTAGCACTATTTGTTGAAAACTAATCTTTCTCCACTGAATTGCCTTTGCACTTTTGTCAAAAACCTGGGCTCCATAAAGGGGTGGCTCTATTTCTGGACTTTATAGTCTTTTCCATTGATATATTTGTCTATCTTTATGTCAAAACCACACTAGCTTGATTAGCATAGCCTTACAATAAGTCTTGAAATCAGGTGGTGGTAGACCTCCAACTTTGCTTTTCTTTTTCGAAGTTGTTATGATTATTCTAGGTCATTGGAATTTTCATATGCATTTTAGAATAAGCTTGCCAATTTCTAAAAGTTGCTGGGATTTTGATTGGGACTGCATTGTATCTAGAGGTCAATTTCAGGACGACTGACATCTTAACAATACTGAGTCTTTTGACCTGTGAATAACAAGTATCTTACCGTTTATGTAGGTCTTAATTTCTTTCAGCAGTTTTTAGTGGTTTTCAGTGTATGAGTCTTTTGTTATCTTCTGCAGAATTTACCCCTAAGTATTTCAATTTTTCTAATGCCATTGCAAATGTTATTGGATTTTAAATTTCAATATCTGATTGTCATTAGTATATGGAAATACAATGGATATTTGTATGTTGAGCTTATTTCCTGCAACATTTCTAAATGAATTTATTAGCTGTAGTAGCTTTTTTTTTTGTAGATTTCATCGGATCATCTACAAAGACCATCACATCATATGTGAATAAAAGACAGTTTTACTTCTTTCTTATCTAGATGTCTTTTTTTTTTCCTCTCGTACAGTCTTGAATAAAAGTGCTGAGAGTGAATATCTGTGTCTTGTCCTTGATCTTAAGGTGAAAACATTCAGGCCCTTACCAGGAAATATGATGCTAGTTGCAGATTTTACATCAAGGCCCTTTAATCAAGTTGAGAAAGTTTCCTTCTATTTCTAATTTGATAAAAAGGAAGTTAGATTTTGTCAAATGCTTTTTCTGCATCTATTGAGAAGATCCTGTGGTTTTTCTCTTTTAGTTTGTTAATATGGTGAATTACATTGATTGATTTTTTAAAAAAATTTTTTTATTGTACTTTAGATGAAGGTTAACCTAACAAATAGTTTCTCATTAAACAGTCAGTATACATACTGTTTTATGACATTGGTTAACAATCCCACGACATATCAACACTCTCCCTTCTCGACCTTGGAGGACCTTTTTTCTGGTGAAAATATACATAGCCAAAGTCACACCATTTCAAAAGTTTCTACATGTACAATTCAGTGACATCAACTACATTCTTCCAGTTATGCTGCTATTCTCACTATCGTTTTCCAAATTATTCCATCTCCATTATCTCAAACTCACTGTCCCCTGGGCTTCCCATCAAACCTTTTGAGTTGCTGTTGTCAATCTGATCTCACATAGATACTTTTTTTTTTTTTTGTACCTTAGATGAAGGTCTGCAGAACAAAGTTTCTCATTAAACAGTTAGTACACATATTGCCCTGTGACAATGGTTAACAACTCCATGACATGTCAACACTGCCCCTTCTCAACCTTGGGTTCCCTATTACCAGCTTTACCTGTCCCCTCCTGCCTTCTAGTCTTTGTCCCTGGACTGCTGTGCCTTATTAGTCCTGTTTTGTTTTATGAGGCTGTCCAATCGCCGGCTGAACGGTGAACTTTGGGAGTGACTTCACCACTGAGCTAAAAGGGTGTCTGGGGGCCACACTCTCGGGGTTTCTCCAGTCTGTCAGGCCAGTAAATCTGGTCTTTTTTTTTGTGAGTTAGAGTTTTGTTCTACATCTTTTCCCAGGAACCTCTGTTGTGATCCCACTCAGAGCAGTCAGTGGTGGCAACCGGGCACCATCTAGCTGTACTGGACTCAGTCTGGTGGAGGCCTTGGTAGCTGTGGTCCATTAGTCCTCTGGACTAATCTTTTCTTTGTATCTTGTTCTCTTCATTCTCCCTTGCTCCCGAAGGGTTGAGACCAGTGGACTATCTTAGATGGCTGCTCACAGGCTTTTAAGACCCCAGACGTTACTCACCGAGGTAGAATGTAGAACATTGTCTTTATAAACTGTGTTATGCCAATTGAGCTAGATGTTCCCCGAGTATTGATTGATTTTTTTTAATTTAAAACAACCCTGCATTCTTGGGAAAAATCCCATGTAGTCCTTTTTACATATGTTAGATTTAATTTGCTATAATTTTGTGAAGAATTTTTACATCAGTGTTTGGAGGGATATTGGTCTTTTCTTGTCAAATTGTTGTCTGTTTTTGGCTTAAGTGTAATGGTATCAGGGTAATTCTGATCTCAAGTAATGAGTTGGGAACTTTTCCCTCCTTTACAATTTTTTCACAAGATTACCACTATGATTTAAGCCTCCTCTTAAAAATCAGAAAAGGATCAGAGAGAATAAATAACTTGGCTCAAGATCGTAGGTACTTGTGTGACAGAGGCTGGGAATGAAACTAGATAAGACACCAAATTCCAGCTCTGCATGCAAAAAGGATGTAGGTACCACATGAAACCTCAAGGATGAAGACTGTCATGGTTTCCCATACTCTGTCTTAGACATGTTTCCAAATCATTGGCTTACTTTTGTTAACAGAGTTGTCCACTTGCTACTTCAATTTAGTAGGACACAATTTTACAGTGTTACTTACGCTGTTGGTTCTGTCTAAACACCTTCATCCAAACAACTAATGAAGTCTTGGGCTTAATAAAGAGGTCACGTAAGAATCCTTACAGCACTGAAAGAGACTCTAGGATTTTTTTTAAAAAAAGTTTTTGGTTTTTTTTTTTTGTTTTTCTATTATTATTTTTAAAATATATATTGACAAAAACTTATCCAGTCATTAAAATAAGCCAAATTCATAGCTAAACATATGGCCTTTGGTGACTTAACTTGGGTATAATCAGACAAAAGTCTTCTCGATTTAAATATAATTGCAACACACACTTTCGCTCACAGCCACAAAGCAAGTCATATATCACTCACAGAAAGCCTCGGAATCTGTTGAGGTCGTTGTTTGGACTTTCACACTCTATCCTACTGGAGAACTTCTCAGGATCAACTTCAGAGTCCTAAATTTTTTTTTAAATCACAAAACAAGAGTTTAAGGTTAAGTCCTTGAGATTTAAGTGTTTTATCACTTTCACCCAGTTCTCAAGAGAGTACTGACACATTCTTGTCACAAAGTTTATGTCATACATTTCCCAGACGAAGAAAAGTATACATATAATTATGAATGAATAAATAGGACCAGAATGACCCTAGAGCATTGATACACATTTGCATGTGAAGAGAATGTGTGAATCATTCACTGGAATCCATGTGGGACTCTGCAGAAAAGAGAACTACCCATAGAGTAAACACTCTTTTCATCTAGAAGGCACTGAAAAACTGAAAATACTTTTACTGTTGTCTTTCAATCACATAGGCAGTTTCTGAGATTAAATGGATAAATGAATACTCTAAGCACATACACAGTTGATCTCAGCAAAGTTATATTTATTTATAAATATGTTTACATAATAGAAACATGAGCTGGACATCAATATTTTATAAAATTCCTTAATAGATCAAATAGATAATTTTGGATTGCTTTATAAAATCAATGAGCAAACAAGCAAAGTACCCTTAAAAGGCAGGCATGGACTCATTAAGAATAAGCCACATCAAACTTATTTGTTTTTTTATATGGTTTTTTAGCTAATAAGAGAAATGTTGTTGATATTGTGCCTATGATAATGCCATTATGTACAACATAGCAAACATATGGAAAATGTAAGGTATATGATCATATGATTTGATTTGCTAATAATTAATATTTATTGAGTACTTTTGATGTACTAAGATCTATGTTATACAGTTTAAATGTACTAATAACTTTTTCACAAGAAAAAGATACTACCTTATGAGGTAGCTATTATATTTAGGCTTAATCAACAGATGAGGAAAGAGAGATACAAACAGAATCAGTAATTTGCCAAAGGTCTCAAAGCAAGAAGGTGTTTAGAGCCAGGATTCCAGTCCAGATCATCAGATTCCAGAGCCCTCATCCTCAACTGGATCCAAAGTGTGTTGATTAATCACCTGACATCAGCCTCAAAGTAGGTACCTACAGGTATGTAACAGATTTCAATGCATTCATAATTACTGGTGATTGGAATGCAAAAGTTGGAAATAAGAAGGATCAGTAGTTGGAAAACATGGCCTTAGGGATAGAAATGAGGCTGGAGATCGCATGATAGAATTTTGCAAGACCAATTACCTATTCATTGGAAAAACTTCTTTTTCAACATAAACGGTGACTATACACATACCTTGCTAGATAAAACACTCAACAATCAAATCGACTACATCTGTGGAAAGAGACGATGGAGAATCTCAATATCATCAGTCAGAACAAGGCCAGTGACCATATGCAGAACAGACTATCAATTACTCATATGCAAGTTCAAGATGAAGCTGAAGAAAATTAACACAAGTTCACGAGATCCAAAATGTGACCTGGAGTATATCCTACCTGAATTTAGAGACCATCTGAAGAACAGATTTGACGCACTGACCACTAATGACTGTAGAACAGACAAGTTGTGGGATGACAAGAAGGATATCATACATGAAGAAAGTAAAAGGTCATTAAAAAGATAGGAAAGAAAGAAAAGACCAAAATGGATGTTAGAAGAGACTCTGAAACTTGCTCTTGAATGTACAGTAGCCAAAGCAAATGGAAGAAATGATGAAGTAAAAGAGCTGAACAGAAGATTTCAAAGGGTGGCTCAAGAAGACAAAGAATTATAATGACATGTGCAAAGACCTCGAGATAGAAAACCAAAAGGGAAGAATACACTTGGCATTTCTCAAGCTGAAAGAACTGAAGAAAAAATTCAAGCCTCAAGTTGCAATATGGAAGGATTCTACAGGCAAAATAGTGAATGACACACGAAGCAGCAAAAGAAGATGGAAGGGACACAAAGAGTTTCTGTACCAAAAAGAATTGGTTAATGTTCAACCATTTCAGGAGGTAGCATATGATCAAGAACTGATGGTATTGAAGGAAGAAGTCTAAGCTTCACTGAAGGCACTGGCAAAAAACAAGGCTCCAGGAATTGAAGGAATACCAACTGAGATGTTTCAACAAATGGATGCAACACTAGAAGTGTTCACTTGTCTATGCCCAGAAATTTGGAAGACAGTTAACTTGGCCAATCGGATGGAAGAGATCCATATTTATGCCCAGTCCAAAGACAGGTGACCCAAAGGAATGCAGAAATTATCAAACAGTATCATTAATATCACAAGCAAGTAAAACTTTGCTGAAGACCACTCAAAAACAGTTGCAGCAGTACATCGACAGGAAACTACTAGAAACTCAAGTCAGAGTCAGAAGAGGACATGGAACAAGGTTTATCATTTTGGTATCAGATGGATCTTGGATGAAAGCAGAGAATACAAGAAAAAAGTTTACCTGTGTTTTACTGACTATGCAAAAGCATTTGACTGTGTGGAGTACAACAAATTATGGATAACATTGTGAAGAATGGGAATTCCACAAGACTTAATT
>NW_004444246.1:104578-106575 GCF_000243295.1 Trichechus manatus latirostris
AAAAAAAAATCCTCACAACTGGACCAATAAGCAACATCATGATAAACGGAAAAAATACTGAAGTTGCCAAGGATATCATTCTACTTGGATCCACAATCAATGCCCATGGCAGCAGAGGTCAAGAAATCAAATGGCATATTGCATTGGGCAAATCTGATGCAAAAGACCTCTTTAAGGAGTTAAAAAGTAAAGATATCACTTTGAGAACTGAGCTGCTCCTGACCCAAGCCATGGTATTTTCAATCACCTCATATGCATGAGTAAGCTGGATAATGAACAAGGAAGAAGGAACAAGAATTGATGCCTTTGAATTACAGTGTTGGCAAAGAATATTAAATATACTAAGGACTGCCAGAGGAACAAACAAATCTGTCTTGGAAGAAGTACAACCAAATGCTCCTCAGAAGGGAGGATGGCGAGACTTTGTCTTACGTACTTTGGACGTGTTATCGGGAGGAACCAGTCCCTGGAGAAGGATATCATGTCTGGTAAGGTACAGGATCAGCAAAAAAGAGTAAGACCCTCAATAAGATGTATTGACACAGTGGCTGCAACTACGGGCTCAAACATAGCAGTGACTGTGAGGATGGGGCAGGATTAGGCAGTGTTTCATTCTGTTGTACGTGGGGTCACTATGAGTCAGAACCGACTGGATGGCACCTAACAACAATAGATTTCAAATTGCACAAGATTTTTTAACTTCTGTCTTAGGTGCAGGAATGCTAATAAAACTGACATTGACAATAAGCTAAGAGGTATATCAACCACAAGAGAATCTAATTGAAATCTTTAAGTAAACAGATGGGCCCATGTGACTAGATGAAATTTACCAGAGATAATGGTATTATTACGTTAAAAAAACTTTTGGTTTACAAGTAGAAAATGAAAGAGACTTGACCTAATAGTAGTCCCTGTTGAAAAAAAAAAAAAAGAAAACATGAAGTTTTAAAATACTTTATACCTCAAGTGCTTTCCGAGAAAAGGAAGTGAAAGCTAAATACAGGCACTAAGTGTGATGTTTCTAATATTACTTCATTTGGTTCTCCCAACAATGTTGTCAGGGAGATATAAACATTTACCTTTGAAGGTAAAGAAAATGAGGAATAAATTCTTCAAGTGTCTTTCCCAAAGCCACACAGTAATTACAGACTTTAGGAACAATGATCAATTGATGATTCTGAGCATTCTTCATGTTCTGAAGAAAAATGTTAATAGCTCACCAATTAAGAACACATTATTTACCTGCTCTGCATATCCCCGAACCACCTGCCTCTGCTTTAAATTGCTCTCTCCATCAAGACCAGAAGTCTCAATGTGGCAGATTCCATCTGGATCAGTGGAAAAGAGTAAGACCATATCTGCAGGAATGACCTCATTACAGGAGAGGCGAATAAAGTCCCCAACAGTAACATCCTTCCAGCATCGGTCAATGTATTTTTTCTCTTTCCTAAATTGACAAAAAAAGAAAATCAAACTTAAAACACTTATAATAGTTTTTTAAAAAATCACATGGCATAACATAAGCTACATCTGAAGTATTAGGGTAAATTTTAGTTCATTTAAACACTAAAAGGGAAGACAGAGAATTGGTAAAACCTAATTCCACCATTTGCTTCACCTGAAAATTTAGTTACTAAGCCACTAAAACATATTTTACAGTTCTTTTGTTCCTGTGGGATCTTGAATCATTATGCTGTTTAAATGTAATTTGGGAATAAAATTAAAATTAACATTTGATGCGTTTACCCATATAGGAAGTAGTTCCTGTCTGCTGTTCCCTGTCAGGGACCAGGGATCTGGATGTGCACAAGCACATTACCTGCTCTCAGGGAGCTTCCTGGCTGGCAGATAGGATGGATAATTAAAGAAAACACATGAGCAATGAAATTAAAATACCCAGAAGCAACATTTAAAAAATCATTACACCACATTGTTTTTGCTGGTTGCTGTTGAGTCGCTTCTGACTCATGGCGACCCCATGTGTGCAGAGCAGAACT
>NW_004444246.1:107164-113237 GCF_000243295.1 Trichechus manatus latirostris
TGACCTGAGCAAGGGTGTTACATCCCACCCTAATCTTCTTCAACATAATCCAACCTTGCCTCATTAACCAAAGGCAGATATTAGGATTTACAACATATAGGAAAATTGTATCAATCACAAAATGGAGGACAACCACACAATACTGGGAATCACGGCCTAACCAAGTTGACACATATTTTTGGGGGACACAACTCAATCCATGACAAGTAGCATCTCATATGGAATGACAATAAATGTTAGGAAGGTCTGTCTCATTCTCCAACTGTCTCCTAAATCAGTGGCGTCACTAGGGGGACACAGCGGGTGTGAACTGCACCAGATGACATTGCCAGAGGGGGGACACCAAAATGACTGCCTATAAAATTTTTGTGCAGTGTTTCAGTAGAAATTTATTATTTTTTATAAAAATATTCCTATAGTTAGTTATAACAACAAAAACATTTTTTGTAAGCCCAGCTTACGTGTATCAATATACCTACTAGGCTAAAACTCTACGCTAATTTACTTTTTTAACTTTCTAATGTGTTCCAGTCAGAGCTGTCATTATTACCCAATTACAATGACAGTTTGAATCACGTGGTTTTGTCTGCATGCACTAAAGCACACACTGCTGTTTTCGTTGCTGCCAGTGTTTTTATAGTTGCTGATTTTGTCAAATTTTCTGGTGTTTTAGCTACAATATTGTGATAATTAGTATTTGCGAACCTACATCAGTAACTTTTTTAAGAATGAAGTAGTAAATAAAGGAAAAGAAGGAGTGATATATGGGAATTATGATTTACAAATAACATTAGTACAAAAAACATTATAAGGATTCTTTCTGTATGGTCTGGTATGGGAGGAGGCCCATGAAGGGGGGGATAGTGACACCATGAGTTACCACACTGGGTAACACCAATCCTAGTGATGCCACTGTCCCAAATACCCTTCCCCCCCCCAAAAAAAGCTGGTATGTGTTACAAAAATATACTTATTTTAAAAGCAAAGTTACTCATGTTCTATAATATTTATAGCACTAAATATCTAAATTCACTGTCAAGGACACCTGGGAGATAGTTATAATCAAAGTTGTATGACCTATATATTGAAAATTCCAACTTAATAGATTAAATTGACACTTTAGCCTAATATTTGTATAATTTCTGCTATACAGAATTATATCAGATATTTCAAAACAATTTAGCTTAAAGGGCTACATAAGAAGTACTTTTTCAGGACAAATTTTCCCAAAATACCTAATACACAAGGTAAAAGTAACAGAAACTAATAACTAATAGAAATTTTTGATTACCTAAAGAGTTTGTTAGCCCGAGGAGAAAGGTGAATCTTAGGAAAACAAGCCCCCATCTCTGGTTTATTTATTTTTTCTTTACCAGACTTTTCCCTACTGTCTATGCACACCAGTTCATTCTTCCATGAATGAAAGTAACATAGAAAAGATCAAAAAGATAGGCAAGAAATGTAGCCACAGAATTGAAAGATCTGTACACTGAAAACTATAAAACATTACTGGAAGAAATTAAAGAAGATAAATAAATAGAAGGACATTCTGTGCTCATGGATCAGAAGACTTAATATTATCAAGATGTCAATACTAACTAAAGCAATCTATAGATTGAATGCAATAGCCATCAGAATACCAACAACCCTTTTTGCAGCAATGGAAAAGCCAATCCTCAAATTTATATGGAACTTCAAGGTGCCCTGGATAGTCAAAGCAATCTTGAAAAAAGAACAAAGTAGGAGGACTCATGCTTCCCATCCTCAAAATGTCTTAAAAAGCTATAGTAATCAAAACAATCTAGTGCTGGTACAATGCTAGATGTACAGACCACAGAATAGAATTGAGAGTCAGAAATAAACCCATCCATCTATGGTCAGTTGACTTTCAACAAGGATGTTAACTCTATCTAATGGGGAAAGAATAGCCTCTTTAATAAATGGTGCTGGGACAACCGGATTTCCACAAACAAAAGAATGAACCTGGACCCATATCTCATGCCATATACAAAAACTAACTCAAAATGGATCAAACACCTAAATGTAAGAATTAAAACCATAAAACTCTTAGAAGAAAACATAGGGGTAATCATTTAATATAGGAAAACATAGGGTAAATAGGGGTAACAGTTTTTAATAATGGATTCTTAGATATGACACCAAAAGCATTATCAACAAAGGACAAAATAGATAAATAGGACTTAATAAAAATTAAAAACTTTTGTTCATCAAAGGACTTTATGAACAAAGGGAAGAGACAACCTACAGACTGCGAGAAAATTCTGAGGAAGCAGGTATCGGATAAGGGTTTAATATCCAGAATAAAGAACTACTACAACTTAACAACAAAAAGATAAACAACCCAATTAAAAACGGGCAAAGGACTTGAATAGACATTTCACCAAAGAAAAAATACAAATGGCCAACAACGACATGAAAAGATGCACAGTGAATTAGTCATTAGGGAAACGCAAATGAAATACACAATGAGATATCACTGTATGCCACTAAGATTTCTTCTCTCACTACCGTTAAAAATTCTCAGCAAATTTCCTCATATATTTATTTCTTCATAGGGAAACTAGATACCACTCATTAAGCATGAATTATTTACCTCAAATTCTTTCATACACCTTAATTCTGAACTTACTGGTAACCATCCCCATCTTTACCTACTTTTTTCTCATCGGAGATGAAGAGGGAACTAACTGCTTTCCTTGTAATAGCAATCCTTCCATCTGTATTCATCAAAGACTTGAACAATAGGGTTAAGAATTTTAGTTTTCTTTCACATACAAGAAGTAGGACTCCTATAAGGAAGAAGTTTATTCTACATTGGAGCAGAATTCAACTTGAATTAACTTAATTTTCCCCCATTTAGAACACATACCAGGATTTCAATAAAAATGGTCAACTTCTCCACTAGCCGGTTAGTTCAGGTCAGTAAAACATATACTGATTTTAATCTATGACAGTTATCATATTACGTGATAAGGATACAAAGATGATTAAGACATGATCCTCACCCTCGAGAAGTTAGGCTCTAAATTTGAGAGATTCAAACTGTAACTTCATTAGGAGAGAGATATGTACTAGATACAAGCGGAGCACACAGGAGGGGCAGTTAGCCCTAGTGAAAATGATACATCAGCTGAGTCTTGAAGGATAATCAAGAGTGAGTCAGGGGAAGAAAGGTGGGGCAGGCATATCTGTCAGAGCGCTTATGCCAAGAGTAGAAGAAGAAAGACATAGGACACGAGAGAGCATGGTATGAAAGCTACATGCTAAGTGACAGTGCTGACTGCGCCATTTACCTAGCTTTGAAAATTTATGATTGTGGCAGACTCAAAATGAGGCTATATTTCCTTCCCTGATATAGAATTAAAACAAGTGAGGGGACTTTCTTCTCACAGAGCGTAAATGGACAACTAAAATTTCTTCCAACTGCTTGGTTGTTTGTGCTTGTGTATTATTCTCACTGGTCTGGAGGTAGCTCTCATATCTCTCCTTCAGGGAAGACTTCCAGGTCTATTTTGCTTCTTTAAGAGTTAAATTTCAACAGTTGTATCTGTAGGCATATGTATATACATGTCTGTGTGTGCTGCATATATATTCATAATATAATAAAGCACACAGGGGGCACTGTTACAGAGACTTCCTAGTCATATCCAAACACCTCTCAGGATTGGTTTACTGGTTAAAGGGCTTAGGTCCATAGTCTCGTGGGACCACTTGATCAATTGACATAACATAGTTCATAAAGATAATGTGGTACATCCTAGTTTGGTGAGTAGTGCCTGGGGTCTTAAAAGATTGCCAGCGGCCATCTAAGATACAACTATTGGTCTCTACTCATTTGGAACAAAAGAGAATAAAGGAAACCAAAGATTCAAAGAAAAAACTAGTTTACAGTACTAACAGCCCACATGAACCACAGCCTCATCTATCCTGAGGCCAGAAGAACTAGATGGTGCCCGCCTACCACTGCTGACCATTTTGACCAGGAACAATAGATGGTCCTGGGGAGAATGGGAGAAAAATATAGAACAAACCTCAAATTCCTAAAAAAAGCCCAGACTTACTGCACTGGTAGAGACTAGAGGAACCTCTGAGACTATCACCCTGAGATACCCTTTAAGCTTGGAACTGAAGCCACTCCCGGAGGTTACCTTTCAGCCAAATAACAGCTTGGCTCATAAAATGAACAATATCACCGGTGAGCATTGTGCTCCTTTAAATAATCATCTGTATGAGACCAAATGGTCAACATTTACCCTAAAGCAAAGATGAGAAGGTAAGGGTCGGGGGCAGGGAAGCTATATTAATGAAAACAGAACAACGAGAATGAAAATAATGAGAATGCTGACACATTGTGAAAAATGTAACCAATGTCACTGAACAATATGTATACCCGTTGCTGTCGAGTTGATTCCGATTCATAGCGACCCCATAGAACAGAGTAGAACTGCCCCATACGGTCTCCAAGGGGCACCTGGTGGATTCGAACTACCGACCTCTTGGTTAGCAGCCGTAGCTCTTAACCACTACGCCACCAGGGTTTCCGAACAATATGTATAGAAATTGTTAAATGGGAACCTAACTTGCTCTGTAAACTTTCACCAAAAACACAATAAAATATTATTTTAAAAAAAGAGTTAAATGGCAAATAGCTCTGCTACTTAAGCACTGGGGAAAGCTGGGAAGAATATACACTAAACTTCTTAAAAATGGTTCCACTGGGGGTATGGGGTGGTTATAATGAGAGATGGAGAATGTCGAGTTGCACTTCTTACTTTACAAAATCTAAAGAGAGAATGGATGGGATTATGAATGAACTTTGCTTTTTAATGCTTTGGGTATTTTTCCAATACAATACTAAAAATAACTTATAATAAGCAAATAATGAGTTATCATTGGACACAACTAAGATTTATTGGGTGTTTTATACTGAGTAACACATTTAATTTTTATATCAATGCTGTTGATATTATCAACACACTATGGTCCCGCTTCTACAAATGAGGAAACTGGCCTTGGGAGGTTAAGCAACTTGCTCAAGGTCATACAGCTCCTAAGCTGTCCTGGGATTTGAAACAAGACAGGTAGATTCCAGAGTCCACTCTCTCAAGTATTAGACTTTACTGCCAACTATAGTCACTTACTGATGACCATCAAATAAAACCTCAGTAAACTGTGTATTAGAAAGTGAATGTGAAGAACTTTTGCTTTGGGAAACGTCACACATAAGATTAATTATTTTAGAAGGCAGCTATATTTGGTCTTTTTTCACGAATTTATAGATTTATGAGATACTCCTAAAATGTTAGCATTAACTGGTATTTTAAAACTCTTAACATCGACAACTACCACATGACTGTCAGCTTGTTGTGATTCTGGGAGCTATGCCACCAGTATTTCAAATACCAGCAGGGTCATCTATGGTGGACAGATTTCAGAGGAGGTTTCAGACTAAGACAGAGGAGGGAGAAAAGCTGGGTGATTTACTTCTGAAAACTGGCCAATGAATACCCTATAGATCACAACAGAATATTGTTCAATATACTGCTGAAGGATGAGCCCCCTAGTTTGGAGGGCACTACACAATCGCTGTAACAATGGACTCAAACTTATCAACAATCATGAAGGTGGTGCAGGACGGGGCAACATTTCATTCTGTTCTACATAAGGTTGCCATGAGTTAGAGCCAACTCAAAAGCAATTAACAATAACAACAACAAAATTAACAAAGTGGTTGCCAGTGGGAATGCAAAATGATACAACCATTTTGGAAAATGATATGGTGCTTCCTTAGAAAGCTAGAAATAGAAATACCATATGATCCAGCAATCCCACTCCTAGGAATATATCCTAGAGAAATTAAGAGTCGTCACACGAATAGACATATGCACACCCATGTTCACTGCAGCACTGTTCACAATAGCAAAAAGATGGAAACAACATCTAGGTGCCCATCAACAGATAAAGGGATAAACAAACTATGGTATATACACACACAACGGAGAACTAAGCAATGATAAAGGACAATGATGAATCTGCGAAGCATCTCACAACA
>NW_004444246.1:114654-116807 GCF_000243295.1 Trichechus manatus latirostris
GCAACCCGGTAGGACAGAGTAGAACTGCCCCATAGAGTTTCCAAGGAGTGCCTGGCGGACTCAAACCGCCAACCTTTTGGTTAGCAGACGTAGCACTTAACCACTCCGCCACCAGGGTTTCCAAAGACCTTACAAATGGCTGATACTTTAAAGACAATCTTAATAGTCAGGTTCTCCAGAATGGTTCATTCTAACTTCATTGAGGATGTAATCGGGTTTTGATGTTTAATTTCTAGGTTAATGTTTATTCCCCGATACGTTCACGAAGAAAATTAAGCACCTTTTGAAAAATCACATATTACAAATAAGAACCAAATTATCAAGATAGAAATGTTAATAAGTTCCCCCCAAAAGCTTGCTAAATGTAATGGCCCCATATTTTAATCTTTATTTCCCTGAGAAAGAATTTGTTCTCTAAAGTACTTTCTTTGTATTTCATTGGAATTTAAGTTAGGATGGTTAAATCAACAAGGCATGGTTTTAAGTACTCCTTTTATTTCTTTATATACTTATAATAATTGTTCCAAGAACAATTTGGCGGGGGGGGGTGCAGGTGAATGAAAGCATTTTTTCTTCTACAACACTAAACAAAAGCAGATTATATAGAATATAGAAAAAGATATAAGGAGTTGTCTGAGTTTACTTCGAAACGCAATAATAAAGTGATATCTTGGAGTGGACCTTAAATAACTGACTAGAATATTGCATTTCACCTTTAAGATTATATACAAAAGATCTATCATAGCTCTGGACTATGTTTAAAAGGATACCTGAGAGAAAAGTCATACCAGGTCTCCCATTAGGCAATTTTAATATTAAAAAGGTGGAGTGTTATAAGGAATTCTCAAATATTGATTAAATGACTTGGTAATGTAATAAACAAACTCTAGCTAATAGTCATTATTAACCTACAGTGATAATTATGATGGCTAACTTTAGCACTTAACCAGCAACCGGTTGCTATAGACTCAATTCCAACGCACGGTGACCCTATGTGTGTCAGAGTAGAACTGTGCTCCATAGGGTTTTCAATGGCTGATTTTTTGGAAGTAGATCACCAGGCCTTTGCTCCAAGGCACCCCTGAGTGGAATCGAACTGCAAACCTTTTCATTAGCAGCCAAGCACGTTAACCTTTAATGCACCACCCAGGGACTTGAATTTTAGGAGTTACTAAGAGCTAAGTACTATGCTTCCTGCTTTGTTACTATTATATTCATCATAAAAGAACCAGGTAGAGGGGGTGTGAGGTGGGGAGCTTAGCTATTTTAAGTAATTTACTCAAGGCTACACAGCTACTCACAGGAATCAGGATTAGAACGTTTTAGAACAACCAGAAAAGCATACATTATAAGCATACATTATCAAGTCCAAGCTAGCACTAAAAATCAGCAATTATTTATATACTTGAATTTGTATACCAGAGTACATAAAATAAACATTCTTTCCATTTTCTAAGTTTGGCATTAGCTAGGTAATCTTAAAATTGGTCAAATTATGGACTTTTTCATCATTTATCTTTGAAAAATGCTATTTTCTACATCTACTTTTGTATGCAGGGACTGTATTAACATTTTACTTCTTTCTCCCTAGCACAGTGCCTGGCATATAATAAGTACTCAAACCTTACTGAGTGATTCATAGTCCTGTTTTTTTGTAGAATGCTGTATGTCTTTAAAATGAAAACAATGGACTTATTTTTCTATATAATACACAAATTTTTCTGGTTCTCTTAGATTAGACATGAGTATAAGAAAACAAAATAGAACTAACTTTTTTCTTATCCAAGTACCTCTGACATCTCACAAAGGAGGGAAAAAAGCTATATTTCTTGTTCTCTTTATAGCTCTTTAAAATAGATACATTTCTCATGAAAGGAACTCCAGAGAGATAACTATAAACTTTATAATTCATTTTCATAAAAAACCACAAAATAGGGACTTAAATTTGTCACTCTTCTTTGATTTACTAACTCTATACAAAAACTTTTATATAAGAATACTCACTGAATGATACATTTTTAAAAAATATATAAATATGTGAAATATTTAAATATATTACCTTAGTGTCATACGCATCATATGACATAACAGACAATGCAGCTATTAAAAATACTTTCTTGAAGGATGGTTAAAAACATGAGAAATGTTTATAG
>NW_004444246.1:118500-129580 GCF_000243295.1 Trichechus manatus latirostris
CTAAAGTACAATTAAAAAGAAAGAAAGATATTTCACTTGGGACAATAAGGAAAGAAAACAGTCCAAGTTATACCATTTAAGCATTTAACATATACCTAAAAAGAAAATCCCAGGAGCTGCAGATAATACACAGCTCAATTCAAAAGTCAACTTAACTGGATTTATTCTTGGCTACAGATTTTCCATTTCACAAATACTACTGGAAATGCAACTCTCCAACAGAGCGAATATGCTCCTGAAAAGATACCCTACCATGAATGCTCTGTTGTTGCTGCAGTGGGAAGGGTTTTACAGCCTCTAGTTTGTGCGTGAAGAAGAAGGCTCTTCTCCATTTTTCACATTTCCTTTCCTCCATAGGTAGCTCTTATCTTCCCTTAGTTTTTCATATCTGATCTTATTCTTAATCTCAAATTATAACATACAGGGTTAAAAACCATCTGCTTGCTTTCCTTCTAATGGTTTGAAGTTTAATTCTTTCAACTCTATCTGTATGTGAGTTATAGAAGTTTTTGCTTTGTCAACTCCCTGGGTTGACAATGGCTTATATATTTTTGTCTTCCTATGACACCTAAATTAAATTCACAGTAGGAAATTAATAAATAATAGATGAAAACCAAAACAACAATACAAAAAGAATCCTGGTCACACCTAAGGAAAAAAAAGTAATATTTTGCATGTTTCTAAATGATATATGTATCTTCCTTAGCAAACCTCCTTACACTTACCAACTGTAAACTTTAGTTACTAAGTTGTTGATCTGTTTGTCAATTTTGTATTTTCGGTAATCTTCCAAGCCGTCTTTAATTGCGATAATTGTAAGGACAACCACCAGAGGAAGCATTGTAATTTCCTTTTGGAAGGCTTCTACCAAAGGCACCCAGTTCAGGACAACGAGAAACAGGAAATATAAATTGGCGGCTCTGCAATCCAAACAAACACAGGATGGTCAACAAATCACTTCAAAGGCTAAAGCAGGAGAGGCAAAATGCCTTAGGGTATCTACCCTCAAGTTTCTATTAGCTAGTTTTGGATGCTACAGAATACGGAAGTACCAAATCTAGTTCTCTGAATACATCTGAAACAATTTACTACTCTCTCAAACATGTGACTCTTGCACACCTTAATAAATGTTAGATATTATTTATTCAGTAATTGCAAACATTTGGGTGTGACAGTCATGAATTGTGTAACACATGCCATGAGGCAAAATAGGAAACACAATCTCCTTTTCAAAAATTCAGCAGAAAAAACTTGCGGAAAATTCAGAGTTAATGAGTTGTAGAAATAATTTTTTTTTTAAAAAAAACAGCCCTCTAACCTTCATGAGTTTATTGGTACATCTGAAAATTAGATTCAAACAAGGCTGAAAATACATATAAAAATTCTAAATTTTTCCCACCTGAGATTAATTCTTGTATTTCTGCTTTTATGCTACTCAGAACCACTTTCTCCAGGAACTTCTTCATCCTCTCTATTTCACATCTTCAAATCTATCTCCTCTTTTGGAAACCCTGGTGGCACAGTGGTTAAGAGCTACAGCTGCTAACCAAAAGGTTGGCAGTTTGAATCCATCAGACAGATACTCCTTGGAAACTGTATGGGGAAGTTCTACTCTGTCCTATAGGGTTGCTGTGAGTTGGTAGACTCGACAGCAATGGGTTTAGTTTGGTTTGGTTTGGTTAGTACTTTGTAACACTCATCACACCCACCATACTTTTTAGTTGTTTGTACACAATTTGTTTCCCTGGGTAAACTTAAAACTCCAAAAAGAAAGGAGAAACACTTATTTTTACATTTCATTCAGTGACTAAATTCATAGGAAAGCTTCAATAAATACATATTACATTGAATTATGTCATTGTGTCACCTATAACATTTTATGTATGCACTTGCTTCAGAGCTCTATTTCCCCATATTATCAAGTAAGAAAAATCCGAAATTAAAATTCAGCATGTTTTAATGGATGGAAACCCTGGTGGCATAGTGGTTAAAAGCTACGGCTGCTAACCAAAAAAGGTTGGCAGTTCAAATCCACCAGGCACTCCTTTAATAGAAAGAACACTAAAGCAAAAGTCAGAAGACCCACGGACGTAGCCCCTGGTCTGCTACTTACCACTGGCATGATATTGACTAAACCATAATCTAAGAATTCAGTTCCTAACCTAGAATATGAGAATGACAATATCTTCTCTGGTAAAGAGAAAGCATCTTAACAATTGTAGAGTACATGTGAATGCAAATTATCATCATTCCAGAAGAGACTCTTACTAGGATCACAAAGATAATGCCACAAGTTTAGGCTTAAGTAACATACAATATACAATGTCAAAATTTTATACATCAACTAGAATGACAAAGAAAATTCTAATAAAAAATAAAACAGTACCTGTGAAATTGTTCAAATAAATTTCTTGGCACAAAGTTCAGAAGTGTGTACTTTGTTGTTCGTATTTGGTTATTCACGTAGGCTCCAGAGAACTTTTCATACTCGTCCTTGAATGGCTGGAGGTGGGGAACAACAACCCGGTGCTTTCCTGCCAGTTTAGGGGTCTGAGAAGTCTTGCCGCCACAGGCAAGCAGCGAGGAATAGTTGTATGGCCTCTCATTGTCATCCCTGTTTGCACCACCGATCAGCCGTTGCCAGTGATATCTGGCCCATTGAAGAGGCTCAGTCATGTCCAAAAGGCACTGAGATCCAGGCTGTGCACGTGATCTGGGCAAACAAAAACTGTTCCCATAAGCTTCCAGAGAGCCTTAAGTAAGGATGGTAAAAATTTTAACTCTTCTTTTTTTATGTACCAAATAAATACATGACCCAATGGTTCAAGGTATAAATGTGAAAATAAAACTAGTCTTTGGAACTTCACTTTAACAAATCTTTATTAAATAAAGCATAAACTTTCCACTTCATGGCATGATCATCTAAGCAACAAGGGGCAGCACCTAAATAGCCACTCCATAACTTGAAACAAACATTTGGGATTAATGTGTGCAAGTCTCTTAGCTTCTCTGATCATCAGTTTTCTCATCTTTGAAATGGAAATAAAGCCACCCACATCAGGTTATTACTGTGAGGATTAGATAAAACACCCAGCATAAAGCCCAATATAGAGTAGCAATTAAAAAAAAAAACAAACAAAACACAGTCAATAAAACCCAGTCTGTGTAGATTACAAAAATAGGCACAAATTCTTTCCATTCCTGAATGCACACACGTTAAGAAGTGGAGTCTTTCTCCATCCATTGAATCTGGGCTTGGACACATGCCTTCCTTTGACTAATGTAACACTAGCTAACATGATACAAAAAGAGGCTTAAAAAGTGCTTGCTCACTGGGGCTTGCTCTCTCTTACTGATGTTGGGAATCCTGTGGCCACTATCGTGTGCTCAAGCCCATGTTGTCTGCTGGATAATGAGTACACATAGTCCAGTTACCTTCATTGCTCCTGTCAACATGTGTGTGAGGCCACTGACTGCCAGATGACCACTAACACGAGTGAGCCCAGCAGACACAATGTAGAACAGCGATGAACCATCCCAGCTGAGCTCAGCCCAAATTATCAACCGCCACTGGATTGTGAGCTAATATATATTGTTTTAAGCCACCAAGTTTTGGAGTAGTTTGTTACACAACAGAAGCTAACTGATGCATAGTCCCTTCCCTCATTCCCTTGTGAAGTTTTCCTTATTTGTCAAGAAATTCAGCCCTGCCTGGAATGCGAGCTCCTCGATAATAATAATAATAATAAAACTACCATTTATTGGTAGCATACTATATTCTAAGCACTTTGCAAAGAGCCTTACGTGCATTTATCTTATTTAATATTTATGTCAATCCTATCAGGGAGGTATTATTTCTACTTTACAAGAGAGGAAACTGAGGCTTAGAGATAAAGTAACTTGCTGAAAGTCATTCTGTTAGTAAGCAGCTGAGGCCTGCTTTTTGACTCAGAAGCTTCTGCTTTTAACTGTAACACTGTCTTATTTATCTCGTATCCAGAGTTACTGGCACTTAGTACATGCCCAATAAACATCTACTGAGTACGCAGGGAGCATGTCAGCAAGTGTGTGGCAGGCAAGGTTTGCAGATCTTGGTTTCTATCCTCACCTTATCAATGCCCTTGCATTTACTTATCATCTGGGCTGGGAGCTCTTAAACTTCAGTGCTTATAAGAATCATCCAGAGAAGCCAAAGGCACTTCTGAAGATTCTTATGTAGTAAATCTATGGGTGGGTTCTGATAACCCGTATTTTTAACATAACACCCCAGATGAATCTGATTCAGGTGGTCCATAGACTTTGCCTGGACAAAAAATAGCCTTGTTTAGGCACACACTAGGTTAGGAAGACAGACCTGATAAGACACAGATCCCGTTGTCCAGGACTTCAGGGTCTAAGGTGATAGGCACACGGACATATAAATGCAAGCCAGCGTGCAAAACAATGTTCAAGGAACTGAAGTAGTTTTAATGCTACTGTCTTCCCAAGCATCATTCCAAGTTTCTAACATGTCTACCAAATCTTTTTATTGAAATATTATATTCATCAGAATTTAACAGTTTACCCCTAAGGACATTAAAATGGTATCCAGCTTCCAAGGATTGGAAATCACAAATCATAACCTAGCAGCACTGGAAGAACAGGTCACATTCTAATAATTCTAGTGAATTAATATTTTTTAATAACCTACTCTTGTTAACATACTTGTTTACTGTATGTAGACCCTTAAGCAATCCAAGAAATTACAGTTACATACCACTTTATCACTGCATTTACAAAAAATAAGTTGAACCACAAAGGTGAATCTAAAAAAAAAAAAAATCAAATCTTTAAAAATTGTATGCATCTGAAGCAAAATAATAAAAATAAATAAGAGACAAAAGTCACTTTTAGTATGAAGAACACAAGAGCCTCCAAGTGTATGCATTTATGCCAGTATATTGGACCCACAACATATAACCCCTATTATCAGTGAGAGGAACTATATGTAATGTCAGTCTTACCAGTTTTACACTAATGATGGGAACTAGAAGAAAAGAAGATCTAACCCTATCAAGTGTTTCTCCTTTGTAGTTTGCTCTTTATAATATTTTTCCATAGAGAACAAAGTCAATGAACACCACCTGGCCAAAATAATGACCAATATCTTTTCAATATAATTATATTAAGTACACTTCAGAAATATATTTGAAAAACTGAGTTTTCATTTTCACATATAAAAATAGCTAGAACTTCCTTCTTAACCTGTATCAAGTAATAACAGCTTGGGTTACTAAAAAAATCAAAGTATTAAAGTAGTTCATAACATATCCAGGAACTTCTCATGGAATAAGGACATATGATAGTGCTTTATTAATGAATCAATAGATAATGTGAAATACTTAACATAAATACTAAGGACTTCTCATGCATTTCACACTATACACATTAAGTGACCATTATGACAATCTCATATATTTTTTAGAAGGTTGAAATCAGCACCATTTGATCTTATTTTTGGAAATTTTGAAAGGGAAGTTTTCATTTGCACTTAAACTTTTAATAAGACATAGGAGAATGGGTATTCCTCTAGTGCCTACAATCTAATACAACAACCTAAATTCTACTTTGATTTGTTATTTCATTATACAATTTCTTGCGAATACAAATGTCTTAGTTATCTAGCGCTGCTGTAACAGAAATACCACAAGTGGATGGCTTTAACAAACAAATATATTTCTCACAGTTTAGGAGGCTAGAAATCCGAATTCAGGGTGCCAGCTCCAGGGGTAGCCTTTCTCCCTCTGTCAGCTCTGGGGGAAGGTCCTTGTCATCAATCTTCCACTGGTCTAACAAATTCTCAGTGCAGGGACCCTGGGTCCAAAAGACGCACTCCCCTCCCAGATCTTTTTGGTAATGAGGTCCCTCTCTTCTCTGCTCGCTTCTCTCTTTTATATCTCAAAAGAGATTGACTCAAGATACAATCTAATCCTATAGATTGTGTCCTGCCTCATTAACATAACTGCTTCTAATCCTGCCTCATTAGCATCATAGAGATTAGGATTTACAACACATAGGATAATTACATCATATCACAAAATGGAGGACAACCACACACTACGGGGAATCATGGCCTAGCCAAGCTGACAGACATTTCTGGGGGACACAATGCAATCCATCACAACAAACACAGGAACAAATAATAATAAAAAAATTAAAGGTGGGAGGTGTTAACTTCTGGTAATTCATAGCATGTTTAACTAACAACCTCACCCTAGCAAAAAACACTGATTCACAGAAACAGTCAGCTTTTCACTTCACAGACTCAGTCAAAAACAGTATCTTTCCCCAAATCACCCAGTTCCTAAGAGACAATTCCATAATGTTTGGAAAGCATTTCATTGCTTAAGTATCTCTAGGTCTGTACTCCTATGCACCTTTTCAATGTCCTTCAACTAACATTAAAAACCAGTTGTCGTCAAGTTGACCCCAGCTCAAGACATCCTCATGTGTGTCAGAGTAGAACTGTGCTCCATACAGTTTTCAATGGCTTATTTTTTGGGAAGTAGATCACCAGGCCTTTCTCCAGAGGCACCTATGGGTAGACTGGAATAACCAACCTCTGGTTAGCAGCTGAGTTAACTGTCTGCACTGCCAAGGGGCTCCAAAACTGACATTTTACTCACATATTGCCTCCCCTCTTCCCCTTTTTCATTCTCAAGGAATTTTACTGAGGACAGAACTGGGGCTGGCTCACTGCCATCCTCCACATCCTCTGCCAGCTATCAACAGTCCGCTACTCTCTAGGCCAAGAAGCTTGTCATTTTCTAACAACGCTCCCTCCCTTCAGCACTGTCACCTTTTTCCTGAAAAAACGATCCTTGGGACAGAGGACTGACTTAAGCAAGACATGGAAGTTGTTTTTGCCAAGAGATTGAGGAAAAAAGATCAAGTTTGGAGGTAATTAACATGCAGTGAGAATCCATGAAAATTTCTAGTTTTGAACATAAACCCATTTATACTGGATAAGAATGACAAAGGAACTACTCTCTCACCATTGTTCAGTGGCTTTTTCACTGCCATTCAGTGAGAAATATATTCTATGATGCAACCTAGAACATACATACACACATACAGATACAGCTGAAAAAAAAGTTCTGCAAAACAATTCTTACCCTTACTACTTCCAATGCATACAAGCATTTTCTATTCTACTCTGTTCTCTCCCTTTCTTTCTCCCCCTCTCCCTCTCTTCCTCTCTCTCTTATTTTAATACTGGTCAGGATCCACTGAATTCATTTCATGGTCCATTAATGTATTTCTAAAACCAAAAACCAAACCAGTTGCCACAGAGTCAGTTCCTACTCATGGCGACCCTCAGTGTTTCAGAGTAGAATTACGCTCCATTGGGTTTTCAATGGCTGTGACCTTTTGAAAGCAGATTACCAAGTCTTTCTTATGAGGAGCCTGTGGGTGGATCTGAACTGCCAACCTATGGGTTAGTAGCCAAGAGTTTAACCATTTGTAAGACCCAGGGACTCCTAATGTATTGCTATACACAACCTAGCTGATTACAAATGACTCCATACAGAGTTGAGAGTACATATGAAATGATTCCAACTTATAGCGACCCTAAAGGACAGGATAAAATTGCCCCACAGGGTTTCCAAGACTGTAAATTTTTACCAAAGCAGACTGCCACATCTTTCTCCTGTGGAGCAGCTGGTGGGTTTGAGCTGCTGACCTTTCAGTTAGCATCTGAGTGCTTAATCACTATACCACCAGGGTTCCTCAGAGTATGTTAATACTTAGATAAGGCTCTGTTATTAATGTTGTTTCACATATATATTCAGAAAAAATTCTTTAAGATGTGAAAGTAAAGCAAATCAGAGTAAGACATATCAAATATCAAGAATCATGGTATCTTAAAGCTTAGACTTTGGAGGTTATTTAATCTGGAATTCACAAATCAGTAGTTCTTAAGCAAAATTCTATGCCGTGATGTATTTTGTTGGCCTCAGGGTTCTGGCAAATGCATTAAATTTTTTTTATATAGAACCAATATTTAAAAAAAATCAGAAAACTCACATAAAATATTGATATATAGCTTCTCTTAAAAAAAAATACTAGGCACATATTTTCACATGGTAATAAATACTTGAAGCTTTTTCACTATAGCCCCTCCCTCTAATCCTATAATTTCTAGTTCTAACTGTGTGAATGAACAGTCTGCTAACCATTTTTTGACAAATCAAATTCCTACTGCTATACAGGTTCAGGCTTGAATAATAGCTGTACCACTTATTTGCTGTGTGACCTATGTAATTAATCTCTGAGTCTCAGCTTGCTGATTAATAAATTGAGACACCATTAAGAGTCATGGGGCATGCTGTATGCCAACAATGTTAGTTCCATTCCCCACTCTCTCCGTTGGCTCTTTCTCAGGTCATGTATAAGTCAAGGTTGGGAATCTTGCGCATTGCACTGAAGTCCACACTTTAAATTGTTTGCATTCAACTTAAAGTCATGAAAGTCCAGGTAAATGTTCAGTTCAATGCACTGGTTATACTTTTAAGAAGAAACCAGTATTAAAGCAAAATGTGATACAAATAGAAAGCCCAACAATAACAAAAGACAGGCATGACATGAAATAACCTTCATACCACCTTATCTCATCCTCATTCTCCCCAACCCAACTATGTTCCTGAACAAGCTATATTCCACTTGTCCAGTGTTTCCCAAGCTCCTCTGATAAGAATCACCTGGGGAACCCTGTTAATCACACTCTCCCAGGCGCCTTCCTTAGAGATTCTGATTGAGAGGCTCTGGACTGGGGCCCGTGAATGTGTATTTTAATAAGTACATCAGATAACTTATCAGGGAAGTTGCAAATCATAGTCATACCCTGCACCTTTCTGGATGGCTGGTCAGCCATATTATCCACTCACCATACCAGCCCCTACTCATTCTCTAGACTGGTTTAGCCTGACCTAGGAGTGGGGAGATTCGGAAGGGTCCACATGGGACACTATACGCCATTTCTTGCTTTGCTCTCATTATAATCCCGAGCACGGCTCAGTTACTGTGCATGCCACTGGGTGTGTGGCAGGTGGCTTCGTTCTTCAAAGTCAGGAGGCATATCTAATTCTTCTCCATGTGTCTTTCTAGTAGCTGGCCAAAGTTAGATGACCAACAAATGTCTGTTGATCATTAAATTTTACAGAAAAGAGGTAGTTTGGAAAAAAGAAACAACTCTGGTTCCGCTTTCATGGCTCAGCCTGGCTCTCCTTCCATGAGAAATAGGAGTAACGATCTAAGTTTGAGAAAACAGAAGTAGTCCCTTTCAGCTTCAGATGCATCATTCTGACTTTCTTAATGAAACGAACTTGCTTCTCCAGGCCTGCAGAACTATTTCAGAGAAGCATTGCTTTTTCTCCTAGTGGATACAAGAAAGACCAATAAGCAGTGTGGTGGTGTTGTTGTTAGTTGCTGTTGAGTCACTCCAACTCATAGTGACCCCCTGCACACCAAAATGAAACACTGCCTAGTTCTGCACCATTCCTATCATCAGTTGCAGATCAGGCAATGTTCCATCGTGATCCATAGGGTTTTTCATTGGCTGATTTTTGGAAGCAGATTGCCAGGCCTTTCTCCTAGTTTGTCTTAGTCTGGAAACTCTGCTGATACCTGTCCAACATCATAACAACATGCAAGCCACCAGAGTGTGACAAATTGACAGATGGGTGGTGGCTGCACATGAGGGGCACTGGCCATTAATCAATCCCATGTCTCCATATGGGAGGCAAGAATTCCACCATTGAATTAATGCCTTAATTATCAGTGTAGCAGTGATTAACTGCTGACTGGAGTCAGACATGGACATCAATTCCTGGCACTTTCACTTACTAGCTAACCAGGGCTTCCAACTGGTTCACTCTGATCCAACCCCCTACTGAGAATTTGCATTTCCACTCCAGACATACTGAATGAGAATCTACATTTTAACAAGAGCCCCAGGTGACTCTTGTGCAGACATAAGAATCACCTGGGGATCTCATTAAAAATTCTTATGTATACATAAGAATTACCCGGAGATCTTGTTAAAATGTAGATTGTGATTCAGTATATCTGGGCTAAAAATGCAAGTTCTCAGCAGGGGGTCAACTCCCGAATGAAAGCCCTGCAACTAACCTTGTGCAAAGGATTGCTGTGAGGATTAAGTAAGTTCATGTTTGTCAAGTAAAGTTTAACTACTGTGATTTTTTTGTAAAATGTCCTTTTAACTAGTCTTTATTAATAAATATTCAGTTCATACTCATACCACTGATACTAATAACTATGCCCACTTATTCATCTATGCTTAATTTCTTAAATCTTAACTCATACTCAACTACCTGATCACACTTAGCTTTAGTAACTTTGGTCTTTATTTAAACAGAGAGACTGCCAGGCAACCAACTAATTTAGGAGAGCAATAACCTCTCTCACCTATTCCCAGGGGTAAATCTGGCAATCTAGTTAAGACAAAAGGTCTAATGAACAATGTAGTGTAAAGCATGTTTAGGAATTATCACAAACATCAATCATAAATCTAAGATTTAGCCCACTCCACAAAGACCTGGTTTGTAATGGCTTTATGCTGATAAAACCAAATGCTCCCATGTTTTATTTGACCTGCTGCTCTCCCACTGACGGAAATACTGCCTTAAGAATTAGCAGAATATTTTTGTTTGCTTGAATACCACAAAAAGAACCAGGTACTTAAACTTCAATCATGAACATTTAGAACCAGGAAGAATAATTTAGGTTGAGATACTCTACTATCCTGAGCAAGATGTTATTTGTAAAGGTAGTGAGCACATTAATATTTCATTTTTAAATTCCCTCAAATAATCTGTCTAGATTTTATTAAAGGCTTCATTCTCAACTGCATCGTTAGTTTAAAAGGAAACTACTATTACATAAAAATCTGGATTACAATAAACTTGCTGCTGGTTAGTGGTTGAAAAACACCATTAAAGATTAACTGGCTGAGCTTGGCAACTTAAAGCCCAACATTACCAGAAATGCAGAGCCTTTTAATCAACACCTTACTTTAATT
>NW_004444246.1:130581-135310 GCF_000243295.1 Trichechus manatus latirostris
ATATAAAATAAAACCTGAATAAACAGGAAGTCACAACATGTTCCTAGAGGGGAAATACTTAAAGTCATGCAAAATCAATACTTGTAAATTTACACACACAAGCACATATACAAACACATAAACATACACATATACAGAGAAAGAGATAGTATATACACACATACACATATATACATACATATGGTGATCTATTAATGTATATACATTTATTGCAATTTCAAATGGTCCCAATGGATTTTTTTTTTAAACAGGATACAATGATTTAAAATAAACATAGAAGAATAAACATGATACTATCTAAGAACATACTAAGAAAAGAATAGTGAGAGGGCTCTTGTTATAACAAATATTAAAACATAATATAAAGACACTGTAATCAAAAAAGCATAGTATTGCCCCAAAAGAGACTAATTAGATCAATAGAATATAATAGAGGGTATGGTAAGCAGAATTCTAGAGATGACCCCCTAAACGCTCCAGCCCCTAGTATATGCACACCTTTTCCCAGGTATTCAATCAAATGCTAACCTGGGTGTTTCTGTGAAGGAATTCTGCAAATATAAGTAAGATCTCAAATCAGTTGACTTCAAAATAGGGAGGTTATCTGGATGGGCCTGAGTTTAGAGGTTATAGACAGAGAAATCAGAGAGATTTCAAGCATAAGAGAGATTTGACAAGGGAGATTCTCCACTGCTGGCTTTGAAGATGGAGGAAGCCACATGGCAAGGAATGCTGGTGGCTTCTAGAAGCTCGAAGTGGCCCCCAGTTGACAGCCAGAAAGGAACTGGAACCTCAGTCCTACAACCGGAAGGCACTTGACTCTGACAGTCACCTAAATGAGCAAATTCTTCCCCAGAACATCCAGACAAGAATTCTGGCTGGTACCTTGATTTCAGCCTTTAAGAACCTGAACAGAGAATCCAGTCATGCTATCTGGACTTCTGACCTCCAAAACTATGTGCTAATAAGCAGGTGTTGTTTTAAGCTACTAAGTTTGTAGTACTTTGTTACGCAGCAATAGAAAATTAATGCAGCGGCTCCAAAGGTAGATCCATGTATAAATGGAAAAATACTACATGGCAAAAGTGGAATTTCAATTCAATGGGAAAAAGGTAATTTGTTAAATAAATAACTCTGAATAAATGTTCATCCATCTTAGAAATAACAAAGCTAAAATCCTATTTTACATTACACAAAAATAAATTACAGATAAATACTTAAATGTAAAAATTATGATAAAATTACTAGAAGAAAATTTAGAATAATATTTGTATAACTTCATTGTGGAGAAGGTCTGTCTAAGCATGAATAAAAACTAAAAGCCATCAAAAGATTACTAGAAGAAAATTTAGAATAATATTTTCATTATTGTTAGCTGGGCAAACCTTTCCTAAACAAGACATTAAACAGAAAGCTTCAAAAGACAGATAATTTGACCATCCATCTATCCATCCATCTTATATAGCAAAAGCCATAAATTAAACGAAGAGACAACTGCAGCATATAATGACTGGCAAAGGATTAATATTCTACAAACTGCTCAAATTGTAAGAAAAGTATGAAGAGCCCAATAAAAATGGACAAAGAATATGAATAAGCAATTCTCAGAAGAAATTCAAATGGCCAATAAATATGAAGAGACACTTAACCTCACTACTCACCAGGGGACTGCAAATTAATGTTATTATGGAGATTCTGCTTTTATCCATTTAACAGATAAAAATTAAAATGGACAATTATAGCCAGTGCTTGTGAGAATGTAGAGAAATAAACCCTTTGAAAATGGAGGTAACACTAATCTTTTCCAAAACAAAATTGGGACTATCTATTATAATTAAAAATACATATAACTATTGACAAAGCAATTCCACTTTGGGGAGTCTTACCTAGAAGCATGGGTATATGTACAAGAATATATATTGCAACTATTTTCTTTCTTTTTTTTTTTGCAGTAACAACAATCAAAGGAACTCTGACTATATTATGAAAGTCCTTCAACAGGGGAATAGTTGACTACATTGTAATATATCCACATTATGGGATAGTATGCATCTATTAAAAATGACATATTTTTATCCATTGACCCACACTGATGGCTATTATATATTGTAAGTAAAAAAGCAAATGACAGGGAAATGTAAATAGAATGATCTAACATTTATAATATGAATAAGGCACAGACCACAAAGATTTGGGTTTAAAGATTGATAAGAATGACAACTTGGACACAGTTTAAGTCTGCTTTCACTCTGGTTTATTTCCTAACCAGAAAACAAGATTTGCCAAAGGTACACAGATATGCACGAGTGGTTACAGCTCTCCATCACCTCTCCATCGCCTCCCTAATTCCTCATGGAGATGTGGCCATTGAGTAATTGGTCGGCTGTGAGGAACAAGGAACCTGCCAGGTGAGAAGAGCCTGGAATATAAGGCTCTGCCTTTTCGAACCCGTAGGCTGGAAGAGGGGCCTCTTCAGCACACAAGAGTCTACCGACTACCAATCAAGGAATTTCTTATTGCTCAGCCATTACATAGTTGTATGTTCTCTTTCTTATGACATCACTAGCCTACTCTTGGCTTACTTCACTTCATAACACAAACTGCCTGGAAGTGTATATGTTTTCATACATATATAAGAACATGAAAAAAGGTATGGAATAATTCATACTAGGTTACAGACACTGGCTATAACTTCCTCAAGGCACACAGTCTTTGACTCCAAACTCACGCCTTTTCAATATACAATGCTATTTATACATAAATACTCAAATATGATCATTTAAAACCTAGATTAATTCTAATTGTAGTTTATTGTTTCTAGAAGACATTAAAACATAAAATCCTCAATAACAGAGTATACCTGAAATACATCATCTTAAATTCTTTACTGTACACAAATGTACTTCAAAGCAGACTTAATTCTCAAAAACCCAGTCTCCCTTAGTGAATGTTTAATAAAAAGTTTGCAGCAGGGAATATTACCAATGATAAACACAGAATAATGAATTCCCTTTGGCCCAGTTAGTACTTAAAAATTTCTGAGGTCATCCCCAGCCAAAAAACAACTTAAAGTATATACATGAGCTCACTTGTCTAAAAGAGAAAAACATTCTTATGTACAGTCATTTTAAATGCTCAATACTTGTGGCTATCAAACCACAGCATGCAGCAGAATCACCTGAACCTCCCCCACCTCACACCCCACCCCCAGTTCCTGATTCAGCAGGTCTGGACTGGGGCACAATAATCTCCATCTCTAACAAGTTTCCACATGCTACTGATACTGCTAGTCTCAGGGCCACATTTTGAGAACTACTACTCTATGCTAGGTATTCCTGGGTGATGCAAACAGTGAAGTGTTTGGTTGATATCCTAGAGTTTGGAGGTTCAGATCCACCCAGAGGTGCCTTGGAAGAAATGCCAAGCAATCTACTTCTGAAAGATCACAGCCACTGAAAACCCTAAGGAGCACAGTTCTACTCTGACATACATTGGTCACCGTGAGTTGGAATCGACTCAGTGACAACTGGTTTATCGTATGCTAAGTAACCGTATTTCAAAATATAAAGTTAAAATTAAGAATGAACAGTTTATTAGGTATCAGTCAAGTTATTGGAAAGCCCATTTCCTTTTTGTGTATGACCAATGGCTTGACAGTTGATACAAGCTAGCGCTGGCATCTAAGACCAGAATGAACTAAAATAGTGAAAGTCCATCTTACACAAAAATCATCAGAGGTTGGTGGTGAGGTCTTAAGGATTAATTCTTCCTGCATATTTAATACAATTACAGTCAAGTTCAGTGGGATATTTTCAAAAGCTCAGCAAGGAAGAACAACGGGTCCTGGTTTCAATGGACTTATAACCTTCTCCTTAACCAAAGTGAGAAAACACTAACAAAATATGAAAGTTCTTATATGCTCTAAAGGTTGGAATACAGAGAAGTTATCAATTAGGGATAATAAAAAATACAAAGACATTTTATCACTCTAAGTTTTGGAGAATAAGATAGGAGCCATTTCACAGAAGGCTCATGATATGAAAGTCTTCTGGACTATATGTCAGAGGTAGACCTGCCTGAAGCATAATTAGCCCTTATAAAGCTTGTGCTTGCACCAATCTGCGTCATATTTGACCCACTTGTCTCACACTCTCTATAAGAGGCTTACTACCTCAGGAAGACTGATTCCTTATCTTACAGGTAGTAATCATGGCAATAAGATCAACTGATATCTTTTCTGGTTTCTTTGCTGTCTGGTGCCAAACTGACATGTTGGCATACCTCCCTTAGTAACCATTGTCCTGTTATCTGTTAAAGGAGAAGGTTTTTTCTTTACCACACACAATCTTTGGAAGAGAAGGTAAATAGGAACAGCTGTGGGCATACCTAATATGGGCCTTAGTGATGACAAGGGTCAGTTTATTTAGTGTGAATCGGTGGGTCTTAAATAATGAAGTCACATAATCCTCAATGTTTTCCATTGGGTAGGATGAATGCGATTTGCTGATTAAAGTTACCTTGGAGTTCTGAGTGCTATTTAATATTTCCTGTTAATTGAACTTCTTGAGCTAACTCCCCAGGAGAAGCGGACATTCTGTATTTTAGATATGTGCAGGAGGCTTGAAAAGGGTACTATGTCACCCAAAAGATTGAATAAAGAAATTACTTTTGACAATTTGTGACTATAATTATAGGAGGAAATGTTACAAGTTTATATAAAAAACTAAGT
>NW_004444246.1:136044-137787 GCF_000243295.1 Trichechus manatus latirostris
TACAGACACTGAAAGCTTTATTACTTTTCCTCTCCAATATACCTCACCTTTTCTTTGAAGGTGTCACAGTACGGAGGTAAAACAGAAGGAGAAGCCATGACTTTCTGAAACCCAAATGAATTGCTTTTTGCTGATGCTTAGGCTGGAAGCTGGGTTAAGCTAGCAAAAAGGTGGGGAAAATGCTGCATATATGTGTATCTGTATGTTTTGGAAAATTAAAAAAAAAAAAAAACTCACCCATACTTATTGTGAGTTCCCAATATGCCCTTGTCTGCTCTTAAAGCTGAAAATATATAAATATTATTATATTTACAATAGCAATCTTTAACACTATGTTTTGGCGTTGGTAACCATAGCTTCTCCTAAAATAATACGTTACCTGCAATGAGAATAGCATATTTTTTGAGATTTGGTTATTGACCTCTAATAAGATATCGTTAATTCAATAAACCTAAGATCACAACAACATCTACTATTTTTTAGAAATGTGTCAAGTCTGTGGTGGGAATAAATATTCATTAACCATAATCCTTACAACAAAGTACATATTCTTATCCCCACTTAATGATGAGGAAACTGAGGCTCAGAGTGTTCGAGAAATTCACCCAACTGACACAGCTTGTTAAGTGGTTACACGAGTCTTATCCAAATATCTCAGATGGGCTGAGAGCCTCTGCAGCTACTGCAGGCCTCTGCACAATGGGCAAAAGTACTTGAGCAATAATCTCATAGAGGCACACAGCCTGTGGCAGCCCTCCAAGAAATGTGAGCATTGAAGAGAAGGAATAGAAGAGATCTAGTACAAAAACTTCGAACTTAAGTCATTCAAGGGAAAAAAATACTAAAGGCATACTTAATTTGAAACAATAAAGTTAACAAATAAATTTAAATAATTTGTATGAATTTAATTTAAAAGCATCCATTACATGTATTCAATAGAAAGCTCTTTACAAGTATTTGAAATATGGTTAAATGTATAAAAATGTGATTTACTTTTAAGCAAGTGATTCACTTATAACCTGACTCCAATATCCTCAAACCCTGGAGGGACTTATAAACAACTGGCCCTACCATCTTTTCACTGTCCCCCATTCCTGCCATTCCATGGCCTCACTGCTTGCCCAGTTTAAGTAACATGGTCAATACTCTAATCACTCTCTTGAATATATTCTCTCACTTCTTTCTTGGCAAAATCTTCACCCAGGTTATGTTCAGATTGGTTATATTTAAATCTCTGCATGTTCTTCCAATACCTGCAGGTTGAAAATGGCTGAAGAGAAGCACGTAGCATCATTGGCTACCGTCATTTTCAATTCTTGATCATGTACCACAAGTTGGCCATGAGATGACCATGCATGTCAACTGTAATCCTACTGCCTTTCTAGTTCATTCACTCCCCCACTTTCCTAGACAATTGTTTCATACCTTTATCTCTCTCCTCTAATTACCAATATCTTCCCCACATCTTTCTTTCAGCTGATGACCTTGCTCCTATTTTAAGGAAAAACCCAAAACCTTCAAAAGAGAACTTCCATAAGTTCCCCCAATGTAACTGTCCTCCAGCACAGACCTCTTCCTTAAACTCCAAACTTGTACATCTGACTGTCAACTTGACAGTCCATCTCCAAACAGCCACTTCAAACGTAATATGTGCAAAACTTAGCTCCAAATATTACCTCAAAACCTGCTTCCCACAAAGATTAGCCCTTTCAGGTAACGGCAAGTCCATTCCTTCTAGATCGT
>NW_004444246.1:139957-147423 GCF_000243295.1 Trichechus manatus latirostris
AACCTTCATCTAAAGTACAATTAAAAAAAAAAAAAAAAGATAATGACACTTTTCACAACTTCAAATCCTCTAAAGGCTGCCATAATTACAGCAACAGCCTCCAATGTATCACATGACCTGCTTCCCCAGGTCCTCTCCAATTTCTTATTACTTCTTCCTCCTACGCAGCCCTGTTCCAGCAGTATCTACGCTCCTTTCCTACTTTATTTTTCACAGAATTCTTATGTCACTTTGCAGCAATATATAATTTACTTTTGTATTTTATTTCTTGTCAGTCTTGTCCCTCCATCAGGTATAGATTTCTCTCTTATTTGTTCATTGATATATCCCAGGCCTAGAATGGTACCAGGAACAGAGCAGACATTCAGTGAATATTTGTGCAGTGAATGTGTGAATTAATGAATAAAACAGCACCCCCTTGTATGCAGTAAAGACTAGAATACCTGTAACAACCTTATACATGCTAATAAGCTGGTATAATTAGCTTAGGGATTTTGTGATATCTCACTATAGCTTTTATTTTCTATGCTATGGTTATTATAGTTCACATTAAAATCAGCAACATGTGACCCTAAAATGGACACTAATGAAACCCTGCAACAGGAAGACACTGGAGAAAGGAAATAAAACTAGAGTCTATTTTTAAAAATAGCGAAGGTGTTTGAATGTCATTGTTCTAAAACTCTCCTGGAGGAAGGTCTTCTGAGTAACGTGTTTTTTTCAGACAGCTTAAGGTTTATCCCTTTAAATACCAAAATAATTTCATCTGGGGTGGAAATCATTACATAATGTGCACTAATTTTTCCTATATTTGACACAGCATTTTAAATAAATGTTCTTCTCTGAGAATTCAGCACCAATGCTCTGAGCACCAATTACTGCAAAGTGCTCTATAAACTGATGCCTTCAAGGCTTTCAGATGCATGTTCACAAGGTTTTCATCCAGTGGTTGAAGACCTCCTTGTTCCGAGTGCTCCTGCCTGGTTTTATAGGGTTTTCCCCCCATCAAGTGTCAAAATATCTGCCCTTATCAAGGTTTACATTTCATATCCACCTATCTTAAAATAGTTAATAAACGTAAATAAATTGAATTAATGACCTCCAGGGCCTTCGGGGAGTAGAATATAGAAATGTAACCACACTTATTTAGTGAAATCTATTTTCACTGTCCAGAAATCTCTTTTCCTTCTTGTTGTTGTTGTTAGGTGCTGTCGAATTGGTTGGAACTCATAGTGAACCCATGCTCGTACAACAGAACGAAACGCTGTCTGGTCCTGCGCTATCCTCACAATTGTTGCTATGTTTGAGCCCATTGCTGCAGCCACTGTGTCAATCTATCTCATTGAGGGTCTTCTGCTTTTTTGCTGACTCTCTACTTTACCAAGCATGATGTCCTTCTCCAGGGACTGGTCTCTCCTGATAACCTGTCCAAAGTATGTGAGACAAAGTCTCACCATCATCGCCTCTAAGGAGCATTCTGGCTGTGCTTCCTCCAAGATAGATTTGTTCTTTCTTCTGGCAGTCCATGGTATATTCAATATTCTTCACCAACACCATAATTCAAATGCATCAATTCTTCTCCGGTCTTCCTTATTTACTGTCCAGTTTTCACATGCATATGAGGTGATTGAAAATATCATGCCTTGGGTCAGGGGCACCTTAGTCCTTTTTCTTATACATGTTTAACATATAGGTACTAAAAGACTACCATGTGCCGACCAGGCACTAAAACAAAATGATGAAAAGTCCTGTGGAAATCCATGATTCCTCTAGGAATACACAGTCTAGTAGAGGGATCAGGCATAAACTCATGAAATTCCCTCATTACCTAAAATACTTCAGAGATTAATTCCCAGGAGAGAAACTTTGATACTTATCTTAGTTATCTAGTGCTGCTATAACAAAAATACCTAAATGGATGGTTTTAACAAATAGAAGTCTATTCTCTCACAGTCCAGCAGGCTACAAGTCCAAATTCAGGGTGTCAGCTCCAGGGGAACACTTTCTCCATCAGCTCTGGAGGAAGGTACGTGTCATCGATCTTCCCTTGGTCTGGGAGCTTCTCTGCACAGGAACCTCAAGTCCAAAGGATATGCTCTGCTCTCGGCACTGCTTTCTTAGTGGTATGAGGTCCCCATGCGTCTCTACTCACTTCTCTCTTTTATATCTCAAAAGAGATTGGCTTAACACACTATCCAATCTTGTAAACCTCATCAGTATAACTACTGCTAATCCATCTTATTAGATCATAGTTATTGAATTTACAGCACATAAGGAAAACACATCAGATTACAGAATGGTACACAATTATACAATACTGGGAATCGTGACTCAATCAAGTTGACAGATATTTTGGGGGAATACAATTCAATCCATGACAATACTTATGTGGCCAGGCTTCAGAACAGCAAACACTAAAAGCATTAAAACACTGGCCAATAAATAATACAACTATGTTCTGAAATTCTGAAATAAAACTAATACCCAGATAAGTGCTCATTTTGAAAATTAGAGCCAAAATATCTTTTTAACCTGGTAGAAGAATGCAAATTTCCTCGTGTGCCATCTTTACTTGTTCATACTAAGGATGGCAAGCTCCAGCTCTATGTGATAAGCTGTGTTTGTGTATGAAAAATATGATAAACTGATAAACATGCTGGACTGTGATTCTAAAGATAAATGTTGCAATGGTAAATGTTTTGTTAAATATATATTTACCACAATAAAAACAAAATAAATAATATTAGAAAGATAAAGAAAGGGGAATAAGCTATTAGTATTTGTTTAATATCTGCTTCTTCTACAAGACCATCTTGTTCACTGTTTTAACCAGTAATTGGACAATGCCTGACACACAGCAAGTACTCAATAAATATTTTTAAATGAGTTAACTAATGGCTAGTGAGGTAGGTTCTTAATGATATGCCCATGAATTCTAGAAATGAGTACTCTTCAATGGAGAAAATCTCAAGAGGATAAAGGCCAAGTAGTTTATAAGCATGCAACAAATATTTGTTGAATGAAGAAATGGTATTTTTTTGATGAGGGTCTAGTTGTTCAATTACATCTTGACTCTTGAAATCCAGGATGGCCTAACATCATCTCACATTTACCAGAGACAGCAATTTTATTTGTCCTTAGACTGTTGATGATTTAGATTGTATTAGATCAGTGGTCCTCAACTGTGGGCAGTTTTGCCACCTGGAGGACATTTGGAAATATCTGCAGATGTTTTTGGTTGTCACAACTTGCAGGGGGAGGTTGCCACTAACATCTGATGAATAGAGGCCAAGGATGCTACTAAACATCCTATAATGCACAGTGCAGCTCCTCACGACAAAGAATTACCTAGTCCAAAGGGTCAAGAATGAGCAAGCCATCACATTTTTTCATGAGAGAGGTAAGCTACAGAGTGGAAAGAGCAAGAACTTTTGGTCATACATTTGTGGGTTTCCATCCTGGCTCTAACCACTCAGGCCAAGTGGGAATTCTTCTGACTCCCAGTTTCCCTATCAGGAAAATGCAGATAATAATAACTACTCTACAAGTTTGTTGTGAGGAGTTAATGAGAATGTATCTGGCATATAATAGATCAATAAATGGCATCTATTCTATTATGAGAGTACTTAATCATTTGATGCCAACATTTATGCCAGGTAGGAAAAGCATTTTAAATATGATAAGGCTTAGCAACTTAAATAGAAATAAAGAATTTCAAGGCTGGAAAAAACTCTTTTTCTATAACTAAATATTTCGCTTTTATCCATACTAGCAAATTGAGGTTTAGAGAGATTAACTTGTCCGAGACGACACAGCAAGTTAGTGGCAGCTCACATAAAAAAATCCAGCTGTTCCTACCATGTTATTGCTCATGCATATACTGGAGTAATAAATTAATTCTTAAACTAGGTCATTATATACGAATGTGTCATAAACTACTTCAGGCAATTTGAACACAAGTATATTAAGACTGCTAAAATTTTATACAAAGCATGCTTAGACTATAAAATAACTAGGATTTATTCAGATATGTAAAATATCTTAAAATTTTCAGTCTGTTAGAGCTAATGTATAGGATCTGCCCTACAGTTTGGTAACATTCTAACTAGCCCTATTATCACAAATCCATATTTTTAATTACTGTATTTTATAAAAGTAACATTAGAAATTATTCATTTCTAGTTTAAATATTTACAAGAAGAGCATACTTGAGAAAAGGACATGAACAAACATACCAGAAGTCAACAAACTGCAAATAAATAGGAAAAAAAAAGTCTTTCTTCACTAGTAACCTAAGAAAAGTAACTAAGACAGAGTTAGCATTTTTTGCCTCTGAATACAGCAAAGGGTTTCTTTTCTTTTCTTTTTTGTATACATATTGTTTTATGACATTAGTTAACAACTCCACAACATGTCAACACTCTCCCTTCTCGACCTTGGGATCCCTATTACCAGCTTTCCTGTTCCCTCCTGCCTTCTAGTCCTTGCTCCTGGGCTGGTGTGCCCCTTTAGTCTCATTTTGTTTTATGGGCCTGTCTAATCTTTGGCTGAAGGGTGAACCTCAGGAGTGACTTCATTACTGAGCTAAAAGGGTGTCCAGGGGCCATACTCTTGGAGTTTCTCCAGTCTTTCAGGCCAGTAAGTCTGTCTCTTTCTGTGAGTTAGAATTTTGTTCTACATTTTTCTCCAGCTCTGTCTGGGACCCTCTATTGTGATCCCTGTCAGAGCAGTCAGTGATGGTAGCCGAGCACCATTTAGTTGTACTGGACTCAGTCTGGTGGAGACTGTGGTAGTTGTGGTCCATTAGTTCTTTGGACTAATCTTTCCCTTGTGTCTTCAGTTTTCTTCATTCTCCCTTGCTCCCGATGAGGTAAGACCAGTGGAGTATCTTACGTGGCTGCTCACAAGGTTTTAAGACCCCAGACGCTATTCACCAAAGTAGAATGTAGAACATTTTCTTTATAAACTATGCTATACCAATTAAGCTAGATGTTCCCTGAGACCATGGTCCTCACAGTCCCCATCCCTGTCATTCAGTCCCTCAGGGAGTTTGGATGTGCGTATGCAGCTTCCATGACCTTGCCTTGTACAAGTTGTGCTGGCTTCCCCAGTATTGTGTACTGTCTTAGCCTTCACCAAAGTTACCACTTATCTATTATCTATTTAGTGTTTTTCCATCCCCACCCAGCAAAGGGTTACTTTATTCACAGTGTTCAATGAAGGCAGGCATTCCTACAGGCTGTGCGGAGTCTACCCTACTTTAATCTTTTTTTTGGAGCCACAAAGTAATAAGCTTTGTAAATGTTTATCCTCTTCGCCTCTGACTAGAAAGATACTCAGCTCAGCATTGGAAAGGTCATTGATCCAATGGTCCAAAATAGGGAAAAGATTAAACTGTGGTATGTCTAAATGGAAATAGAATGCAGCTAATAAAAAATGATGTTTAACAGAATTTTTAACAAATGAATGTGAAAATACTCAAAGTTGATTAGGTTTTAAAGCATGACTCTGACCTGTATATGAGTATGATCTGAACTGTGAATATACCATACTTTATGCAAATAATGCACACCTTCTATTTTGCTTGCCAACCACTCCCTCCGCCCACAAGCAATTCTCATAAGCACTGCTATGTCAATTTTTTTTCACATGTTGCTGTAAAAAAAATTAACACAGTGCGCTTACGAAAATATCTCACAGAGGGGAGGGTGGGGCTGGCAAATAAATGTACAAGGCACGTTATTTGTGTAAAAATACAGTATATAGATATAGAATAAAATATTTTTAAAATATTTATTTTGAAGTAGTATATTAATAGCTTATTTTGTATTTTTAAAACTGTCCATGTCCATGATCATACATATTTCTTTTATTATCAGAAAACTGATGTTCATTTTAACCAAAAGTAATCTAAAACTTTAATCCCACAAGACCTACTCAACTTTATGTAGTCATGGGGCCTGTATTTAGGAGGGGGAAATTCATACACAGAAGTTAATGTGTTGTCTCTACATTTAGGTTGCATGAAAAAGATGTAATCCTTCCCTCCCTCCCTCTCTCCATCCATCAATCTCCCCTGTCCCCTCCCTTCCTTCCTCATTTCCTTTCTTTCAAAAAAACTTCAAAAAATGCAAAATAAGCATGCCGCCTCAACACTGAAAAAGAATGTTCACATCCAAATCCATGAGCAGCATGTGTACATACTAACACCTGATATTATATCAAGGAAAACAAACAAAAATATATAATTTAGTATATAAGCTGCAGCATAAATGCAAATACGCATGCCCCTACCAAGAAGTCTTGAATGTAACTATAACTGTCGTACAGCCAATTAAAGCATTCAGCTCTCTTTTGGTCAAAAGGCAATTACCAAAAGATATCTCATAGGCACAGTGGGTTAAATTTTAAGAGCTAGCTTACTTAAATGCCCAGATAGTTTTGGGAGACTGTCTTCTCTATGAAAATTAGTTGTGCAATAGAATTTAATGATATTCTGAAAAGTTTAAAAAATTGTTGCAGTAAAATATTTAATACTTATGGAGGACATAAACATTTCCTAGATATCAAAGTAATTTCAAAATCTCAAAAAGAAGTCTGTCATGCTTTTCAAGAATTACTTTCATTGCTCTTTACATAAGAAATTGAAGTCAGTGTGGGGGAAAAAGCTTGTAGGTCAGAAGATTCTCAATTCCTACGTAAGCTATTTAAAAATTCTTTGGGCTGATTCCTAATATCTTCCTGACATGGCCAATCTACCATATTCTGAAATGACCACAGCATTATATTCAACATCATGTGGGCCTGGTAAAATAAAGGCAGCTTGGCAAACAAAATTTCCAGCAATAAATGAGGGATTTAAGCTCACATGATTAAATCAAAAGTATATCAAAAGAATACAGTCTATGTTACATACAGATGCACTATGAAAATACTTTTATGCTGGGACTCTACTTTATTGGTATTATTAGGTGCCACTGACTTGGTTCCAACTCATAGCGACCCTATGTGTAACAGAACAAAACATTGCCCGGTCCTGCACCATCCTCAAAGTCATTGCTATGTTTAAGCCCACTGTTATTGCCACTATGTCAATCCATCTCCTTGAAGGTCTTCCTCTTTTTCACTGACATTCTACTTTACCAAGAATAATGTCCTTCTCCAGGGACTGCTCATTCCTGATAACATGTCCAAAGTATATGAGACAAAGTCTCTCCTTCCCCCTTTCTAAGGAGCACTCTGGCTGTACTTCTTCCAAGACAGATTCGTTCGTTCTTCTGGCAATCCATGGTATATTCAATATTCTCCACCAACACCATAATTCAAAGGCATCAATTCTTCTTTGGTCTTCCTTATTCACCGTACAGTTTCTGAATGCATATGAGGCGACTGAAAATATCATGGCTTGGGTTAGACGCACCGTATTCCTCAAAGTGACATCTTTGATTTTAACACTTTTTTAAAGA
>NW_004444246.1:149514-150472 GCF_000243295.1 Trichechus manatus latirostris
GTGGGGTTGGCAACCAATGTCACAAAACAATTTGTGTATTAACTTTTTAATGAGAAACTAATTTACTCTGTAAACTTCCACCTAAATCAAAATTTTAAAAAAAAGAAGAAAAAAAGAAAAGAAAATCTGACTTGCTAGGCACAAGCTCTCTACTGACAGTCATAGGATTCACATTTGCTTTTTTTAATTATCCTCCAAAAAATATACCCAAGTTCAAAGAACGGGGAAGGAAAATGTCCCCCTCTCTTTCCCTTTTGGAACACTTCTAGTTTAATTTTGTTTTTAAAGGGAATCTGTTATCAGGAAGCAAATAATGACATAACACCAATCAAGACAAATCTAAAAATATTATGTATTATATTTTTGGACTGTTTTGTACATTTTGTGTCTTAAATTAATGGCTTTTGCAGTCAGCCAGTAAACACAGGTATTTGAAATGGCATAAAAGAAAGTCAATGGAATTGTCATTTAAAGTAGGCAAAGAACCTTTCTGACAAACCCAGTGAATATCCAGGCTCATTCACCTGGATTTTACCCTATGTTCTCAAACTTTACAACAGGTAAGAATCACCTCGAGAGCTTGTTCAAACACAGATTGTGCACCCTTCCCCCTGCCCCCTGCCCCAGACACAACAGTTTCTGGCTCAGTAGGTCTGCAAGGGGCCTGAGAATTTGCATTTCTAATAAGTTCACAGGTGATACTGATACTCTTGGCCAGGGGACAACACTTTGAGGACCAGTGAACTAGGCAACTCTAATTTGCTCTGGAAAGACACATTTTAATTCATGAATATATTTTACTCACAGATTCATTGTCATTAAATATTCTTTTTATGTAGGTAATCATTTCCCATTAAATGATGAGTATATTACTGATGTTTAAATAACAATAGTGAAATTACTTTTACATACACAAGAAGTAGGGAAATTAATTTCTGTATGAGTAGCTATGGAATTT
>NW_004444246.1:153473-156476 GCF_000243295.1 Trichechus manatus latirostris
CAGTTCAATTCCATCTTCCACCAAGAGGTGCCTTGGAAGAAAGGCCTAGAGATCAATTTCCAAAAGATCACAGCCATTGAAAACGCTATGGAGCGTAGTTCTACTCCGGTATACATGGTGTAGTCTATAAGTTGGAATTGACTCAAGAAACAACTGGATTTATTCATTTTTAATACACTTAAAGGATTTCTTTGCAAGAAGTGTGTAAGATGCACCGGAATGGGAGAAGAGAAGTTAAGAAGACTATCATGGAAAAACTGAGTAACATGTTTCAGAACACAGTTTACCAATAACCTAACGAGGACTGGGATCATTAGAGACTTCCAAAAGCATCTCTGAGAGCACCTCTGCAAGAACAGCAACATCAATGGCTGGCAAAAGCAACCTGCAACCTGGTGTGAGCCACACTCTCATGTTCTCCACTTGGCCCTGTCCTGTACTTCTTGTCCTGTCTCCACTCCTGCCCCTCTGCCTGTTAGTAATACTACATCCTTAATACTACATGCATTATCCATACATTCATTTCATTGCCCCATTCACCTTGACCATGTCCTAAATCAAGCAGGCAAAAGAAAATGTGACAAATTGGGCATTTAGGACCACCATCCCCTCTCTTGTGCTGGTCTTGCTCAGATAAAATGTGAGAGTTTGGGAGGGAAAGGCCAGTCTGGGATCAGGGTAAGAATTATTTCCAAAGTTCCTTTATCCCCATTAAAAGCATTTCTGCTTTCTACTAGTCCTTGGTTTTGGATCTTAAAAGTATAATAATGATTCAAATTTAAGACTAGTAAGTCATTTTGCTACCCTGGTAAGGTAAAAATGTTGTTTCTTGGCTGAGTAGATCACAAATGAGTAGAGAGAATCTGTGATGAAAACATCTGAGAACACATCTCAAAGAAAGACTTATTGAACAGGAAAGGATATTATAATTAAGATTATTAACTATAGCAGTTGCCATTGAATTGACTCTGACCCATGGCAACCCCATGTGTGTTAGAATACAACTGGGCTCTACAGGGTTTTCAATGGCTGATTTTTTTCGGAAGTAGATCTCTAGGTCTTTCTTCCGAGGTGCCTCTGGGTGGACTCAAACTTCTAATTTTTCAGTCAATAGCCAAGCACAATAACAGTCTGCATCATCCTGGGACTCCTCACTAATTTTATAATCTTCTATATATATTATTATATTCTATTTAAGGAGAATTAGAATGTTTAAAGATAGTGCTTAGTAATTATGAGTACTCTACTTTGAAGAAGAGGAGCCCTGGTTGCACAGTGGTTAAGCACTCAGCTGCTAACCTAAAGGTCAGCAGTAATAATACTGAAGCTGTCAAGAATTTCATTTTACTTGGATCCACAATCAATGCCCATGGAAGCAGCTGTCAAGAAATCAAATGACATATTGCACTGGGCAAATCTGCTATAAAACACCTCTTTCAAGGGTTAAAAAGCAAAGATGTTACTTTGAGGGCTAAAGTGCACCTGATCCAAGCCACAGTATGCATGTGAGAGCTGAACAATGAATAAGGAAGACTGAAAAAGAACTGATGCCTTTGAATTATGGTGCTGGCAAAGAATATTGCATGTACCATGCCCTGGTGGCGTAGAGGTTAATAGCTCAGCTGCTAACCAAAACGTTGGCAGTTCAAATCCACCAGCTGCTCCTTGGAAACTCTATAGTGCAGTTCCACTCTGTCCTATAGGGTCGCTATGAGTTGGAATTGACTTGACCACAACGGATTTGAGTTTTGGCCAGAAGAAGGAACAAATCTGTCTTGGAAGAAGTAAAGCCAGAACGCTCCTTAGAAGCGAGGATGATGAGACTTCGTCTTGCCTACTTCGGACATGTTATCAGGAATAATCAGTCCCTGGAGAACATCATGCTTTGTTAAGCAGACGGTCAGTGAAAAAGAGGAAGACCTTCAATGAGATGGACTGACACAGTGGCTGTAACAATGGGCTCAAGCATAGCAATGACTGTGAGGAAGATGCTGGACTGGGCAGTGTTTTGGTCTGATGTGCGCAGGGTCGCTATAAGTTGGAACTGACTCAATGGCACCTAATAGCAACAATACTTCGAAGAAAAAGTAGACAAGTGCCTGGTACATATTAAGAGCTGAATAAATATTTATTTAATAAAAGAATATCTTTATATATGTTTACTTTAAAAATATATTTTATACATTCAAGATAATATAGTATTAAATCTTGCTTTTTTCTCTCAATATACTGCAAGCATCTTTTGACATCATTAAATTAAAAAAATATTTTGGTAACTGAATTTTACCTATACAGACATATAGTAGATTAATTCATTTAAATATTTTGCTATGGGGGGGCTTTATTTTGTTTCCAACTTTTTAAAAATCATATTACAGATAACACTGTAATGAATATATTCATTTATAAATCTTCATATGGAATTAAGATGGCTTCCTTGGAATATATTTCTAGACTCAGGATTACTGGGTCAAAGGGTATAAATATTTCCAGGTTTTAATACATATTATTGCCTGAATAGTTGTATTAATGTACCCTTCATCAAGCAGCATAAAAGAAGATTCTACTAAGGCCATAATTTTTCTACAAAACTAGTATCACCATTCCTTCTTACTCTTCAAAGCAATGAAAATTACTCGTGGTGCAAACAGTTCAGCACTCTACAACTAACCAAAAGGTTGGGAGTTTGAACCCACCCAGAGGTACCTCAAAGGACAGGTCTAAAAATCTGTTGCCAAAAGGTCACAGCCTTGAAATATGGACAATTTTACCTCCTAGTTTTTTTTCATTGATTCTAAGAAGTACAGCTGTCTAACAGATGAATCTTTTTTGTATTCTATTATAAATTATAATCAAATCCTGAGCATTTTCCTTTATTTTACTGACAATCTCAAAGTAAATAATATCCTATTCAATTTCTATTTAGTCATTAGGTAATTTAATTGTATTGAAAAAATACAGTTCTTGCTACTTCAAGGCCAAAGACTCCAGATATCCTGTTAT
>NW_004444246.1:158123-159830 GCF_000243295.1 Trichechus manatus latirostris
GTACAGACTGCCTGCTTCTGAGGGTTTGGTTCTTTCTCGCTTTGCTGCAATTTTGTTTAACAATTCACTCATTTTCCTAGACTTTAAATACTTGGCAATTACTTACTGAAAGGTTAAGGGATCAAATCTAAACATCTAAAAATCTAAAATTTAATGTTATTGTTTTATAACTAGAAAAGAAATTGAAAGACCACGGTTCTGATTTGATCTTTTTCTCACTCCTTGTCTTTCTATTCTCTTACTCAAGAGAATGTGGCTTTGCTCATATAGCTACCAGGGTCTGCTTTAAATTTACATTTTTTAAACTTTTACTCCTAAATAAATTCCAACTCGTCCAGTCTTTCAAAACTTCTGACCAACTACGTGCTTTGACTGAGAAAGGAAAGGGCTATCTGGAGAAGGGAGAAGTCTGTAGCAATAACTCAGAACACACCTGTAAATTAGTGGCTGTAAATTGTTTTATCCCATTGAAATAAAGGGTGGGTTGTCTCTACATCTCATTTTCTCAAATGTTTGAGAGAAGAAAACTAAATGATCTTGCAAATGTTTCACTACAAGTGAAGAGCTCAGTAGGACAGGCTGATAAAGGTGGTTGGGAGACTTGAAGACTCTTTGAGACCAACAAGTTCTGGCATCAACTGAGAAGGTGCCTCTCCCAGATGGGAAGAAACAAGTTCTGGGTGTGGCTTTCCACATGCCCTATTAGGGAAACTTCTCTGCAGGCAAGGACAGATCTCTAGAGTTTAGTCAAGTCAGGAAATAAACCCAGCCAGCAGGGCAGACTGTGAATTATGTGGTCTCGAAATTCCTGGCAGTACTAGCACTTTTTGCAGTTATGTGAGTGTCCCTAACTTAAGGTGAAACAAATTTCCCATCGGAAAGCTAGCCTTTTTGAGGAGACTTAAAACTTCAGATGTCAGGACTGATGTTGTAACTTCAGTAGAGGACTTACTAGGAAGACACATACCTGGGCAATTCGGGATTGGAGCTGGCATTTGCAGCCTGTTTGGATTGCTAAATCAGTGGTTCTAACTCCCTATGTATCAGAGTCACCAGGGGAGCTTGATGCCAGGGCCCCACCCAGACCAATTAAACCTGAATCTCTGGGGGTGAGGCTTCGGCATTTTTTTCTTCTTCTCTCTCTTTCTCTTTTTTTAGCTCCACAGATAATTTTAATATGAGGCAAAGGTTGAAAATCACTGGTTAAGATTTCGATTTTTGTGTTGGAGAAAAATTCAAGTTATATTTAAGTGAAAAGAAAATGCAACTGCAGAATAATGTGAAACATTTTTGTAAAACAACGAAAGTTACTGTCTTAGAGGAAAATCCATGTTATATTCAAGTGAAAAAATGCAAGTAGCAGAATACCATGAAACATTTTTGTAATACAACAACTTATCCAGATATGTGTACTGTATATTATTGTTGTTAGCTGCCACTGAGTTTGCCCCTGACTCATCGTGACCACGTGTATTAATGAGTGGAACTGCTCTATGGAGTTTTCTTGGTTGTAATCTTTATGGAAGCAGTTCCTCAGGCATTTTCTTCTGAGGAGTGGCTGGGTGGGTTAAAACTGCCAACCTTTGGGTTAGCAACTGATCACAAACTGCTTGTACCACCCAGCCTCCTTATATATTTGTATAGAAAATATGGAGCAGGATGCACATCAAAATGATTTACTCAGTGAAGGAAGGATGAGAGAATGTG
>NW_004444246.1:165293-166254 GCF_000243295.1 Trichechus manatus latirostris
TGGCATAATGTAGTTTATAAAGAAAATGTTCTACATCCTACTTTGGTGAGTAGTGTCTGGGGTTTTAAAAGCTTGTGAGCAGCCATCTAAGATACTCCACTGGTCTTACCCCATCTGGAGCAAGGGAGAATGAAGAAAACCAAAGACACAAGGGAAAGATCAGTCCAAAGAACTAATGGACTACAACTACCACAGCCTCCACCAGACTGAGTGCAGCACAACTAGAGGGGTGCCCAGCTACCACCACCAACTGCTCTGACAGGGATCACAATAGAGGCTCTGGGACAAAAAATGTAGAACAAAATTCTGATTCACAAAAAAAAAAAAAAGACCAGACTTACTGGTCTGACAGAGACTGGAGATACCCCGAGAGTATGGCCCGTGGACACCTTTTTAGCCTAGTAATGAAGTCACTCCGGAGGTTCACCCTTCAGTCAAAGATTAGACAGGTCCATAGAAAAAAATGAGACTAAAGGGGCACACCAGCCTAGAGGCAGGGACGAGAGGGCAGGAGGGGACAGGAAAGCTGGTAATGGGGAACCCAGGGTTGAGTAGGGGAGAGTGTTGACATGTCGTGTGGTTGGCAACCAATGTCACAAAATAAGTGTATTAATTGTTTAATGAGAAATTAATTTGCTCTGAAAACCTTCATCTAAATTATAATTAAAAAAAAGGAAAAAAAAGTTTTGAAAACCAAAAAAAATTGAATTGGATTCAAAAGCCATTCACATTATCACATGAAATTTCAGTATTATATTACTCAGTGAAATATTAGGCAGATCATATGAAACTGCTAATATTCAACCATTTTTGACTTAAAGAATGGCAATTTTATGTGGTTCAAATAATCAAAGGAAGGCTGTTAGGCTCTTTAAATATAATTTTAATGGCTGTGAATTCTGGTAAGGTTATGAAAACCATTTACAATTTTTTGTACACATACTTGTGTGAACACAGTTTC
>NW_004444246.1:166958-172320 GCF_000243295.1 Trichechus manatus latirostris
TTATATCCACCAGCCCCTATCAATAGGGCTTAGGGGAGTTGGGGAACAATGTCTGTGTCTGCGTATCCAGGAGGCAATGAGACCAGCAGGGAAGTTAGGATTAAAAATTCCCCCTGGAGCATAAATTCAGGACAGGAGGTGATCAGCACCCCGCCCCCTTCCCCTGGGAATTGGTAAGCAAGATGGAGTTCTAGCTGTTTTATTTAAATTTTAAGGGATAAAGTGATCTCAGAAGGCAGAGAGATTTTGAGACACTTGAATTACAAGTCAGTTCTACAATCACTACAAAAAGACAGAGCAAAGTGAATTAAGTCTTCAGTTATAACCTCTCTGTGTCCAGACTCCTCTACATCTCCGCTTTTTATTCATATAACAAATATTTATTGAGCATCTACTATGTGACAGGCATCATTTCAGGTACAGGGACTAGAAGGATAATAAAACAAAGGGTCCCGCCTTCACTGAGTGGATGTAAATTATTTAGTATATCAGATCATAATAAGGGCTACGGGGAATACTGCAGGGAACTGGGAAAGGAGTGCCAGTGTGGAGGAGAGGGTGACATTTAACTTTTGGAAGGCCTACCAAGAAAGTGACATTTGAGCCAAAGATCTAAATGAGGTGAGGAAATAAACCATTAGCGTATCTGGGGACTGAGGATGTCAGGCAAAGGGAGCATCTGGTACAAAGATTCTGAGATGGGGGTACACTTGGTATGCTGCAGGGACAGGAAAGCTCCAGTGTGGCTAGAACACATGACTGGGTTATGGTGTAGTGGTGGTGGAAAGTAGAAGAAGATGAGATCGGAGATCAGAAGTTGAGATCAGTTAAAACTTTGGAAGGCCCTGCTGTCCTTTTACTTTGGATGTCATTGTTGTTGTTGGTAGTTGCCACTGAGTCGACTCGGACTCATGGCGACCTTATGTATAACAGAACAAAACACTACCCAGTCCTGCACCATCTTCATGATCATTGGTATATTTGAATCCATAGTTGTGGCCACTGTGTCAATCCATCTCATTGAGAGTTTCCATTGTTTTCATTGACACTCTACTTTAACATGATATCCTTTTCTAGCAGTTGGTCTTTCCTGATGATGTGTCCAAACTAAAAAAGTTAAAGTCTCACCATCGTCACTTCTCAGGAACATTCTGGTGTATTTGTTCTAAGACTGATTTGTTCATTAATTTTGAGTGTAACTCTGAGTAATCTGGAAAGACCTAAGTGGGTTCTGAGCAGAAGACTGACATAGTCTGATCTATGTTTTAACAGGATCACTCTAGCTTTTTTGTTGACAACAAACTACAAGGAACAATGGTTGATGCAGGGAGATTAGTCAAGGGGTGATTTTAATAATCCAGTAGACAGATGATTTTGGACTAGATCAGTATGGTAACTGTGAAGGTGGTGGTCAGCTTCTGGGTACATTTTTGAAGACAGAGCTAATAGGATTGCTGATAAACTTTGTGTGAGGATAAGAGGAGGAGAGGAGAGTCAAGGATGATTTCAAGATTTTGGCCTGAGCAACAAGAAGGTTGAAGTTGCTTAATCATTACTGCATATTGCTTATCTCCAGGATGATCTAGTGTTACCATTACCTAGATCTGAACCTAATAGAGAGGAGGAGGAATATCTGTATGTTAGAGTAGTAAGATTTTCGTTTATTTTCATGTGTCTCAGTACTTGGTAGTTGACCACTTGGAATCAACAATTATGAATCATGATATTCCTTCAAAGATAAGTCTACTAGCACATTGTCATCCCTCGAGAGTATTGCTATTAAAAGTCTATTATATAGCTACACATTTTCCTTTGCTTATCTATCTCCTATTGGGATACTTAGAGCCCTGGTGGCGCAGTGGCTAAGTGTTTGGCTGCTAACCAAAGGTCAGCAGTTCGAATCCACCACCCACTCCTTGGAAACCCTGTGGGGCAGTTCTGCTCTGTCCTATAGGGTCCCTATGACTTGGAATCGACTCGATGGCAACAGGTTTGTTTGTTTTTTTATATGGATACTTTAGTGACTACGTTTTGAAAAAATACTGTACTCTTCAATTGAGTATCTTTTAACTGAATCTTGCAAAAATATCAAAATATAAAATAATGGTTTCAAAATTCAAAGTGAAATTCACAGAGCTATCATCCTTTAATACTTAATACATTTAAAGTATTTAATATTTTACTGCATCCTCCAAGATCATCCTGTTGATCTTGGAAGTGGAAAGGTCCAAGTTATGGAACTCTAACAATCGCCTTCTGTAACCACAACTTCACATCCTTCTGTAAGTGCTCTATTACTAACACTGAAAGCCTCATTTGCCACCCAGTCCAGCCTGGATCCTCCTGTCATGCAGTTCAATGACGCATGGAAAACAGGTGTACATATGGGGATAAGACATTGTGGATTTCAGGCATCTTGGGAATGTTTTCTTTATTTTGCCGTTGTTAGTTGCCATCGAGTCAATTCCAACTCACGGTGACCCCATATGCGCAGAGTAGAACTGTTTCATAGGCTTTTCAAGGCTGTGGCCTTTTAAAAGCAGATCACCAGGTCTGTCTTTCGAGGTGCCTCTGGGTGGGTTCAAACAGACAATCTTTTGGCTAGTAGCCGAGCACACCAGCCAATTGAACAAGGGACCACAGTGGATGACTCCTGTTTATATGACTCGATACTAGAAAAATATATACGTAAATGAGATACAGCAAGTAATTCCACTTTTAGCGGTTGCCGTCAAGCAATTCCAACTCATGGCGACTGTGTGTGTCACAGTAGAACTGTACTCCATAGAGTTTTCAATGGTTATTTTTTCAGAAGTAGACTGACAGGCCTTTCTTTCAAGGAACCTCTGGGTGGACTCAAACCTCTAACCTTTCAGGTAGCAGCCAAGTACATTAATGATTTGCACCACCCACGGACTCTGTCATCCCATGTTTAGCAAGAGAGAAAAACGACCAAATGCTTCCAAACCCCTTGCTTTCTTGACAAGACTGAAGCTTGGAGAAGCTAACAGATTTCCTGTTCCTCTAACTCGAGCTCTTGCATTTTCCCAGAGAGATGGCATTTTGCAAACAGCAAAATGGACTTAAATTCCAGGTTGGAGCCTGTTACCTTGGTGGTGCCAGAGACTAGTCACAATCCAGGAGGATATCTAATCCTCATAATTCTTGTCTAGTTATCTTGGTTTAGAACATCTACCACTTTAGGGAGTGTCATAGATTCAATTATGTCCCCCAGAAAATGTGTGTATCAATTTGGCTGGGCCATGATTCCCAGAATTGTGTGGTTGTCCTCCATTTTGTGATTGTAATTTTATATTAAAGAGGATTAGGGTGGGATTGTAACACCCTTACTAAAGTCACATCCCTGATGCAATGTAAAGGGAGTTTCCCTGGGGTGTGGCCTGTACCACCTTTTATTTTACAAGAGATAATAGAAAAGGGAAGCAAGCAGAGAGTTGGGGACCTCATACCACCAAGAAAGCAGTGCTGGGAGCAGAGCACGTCCTTTGGACCTGAGGTTCCTGTGCTGAGATGCTCCCAGACCAAGGGGAGACTGATGACAAGGACCTTCCTCCAGAGCCAACAGAGAAAGACTTCCCCTGGAGTCAGCACCCTGAATTCAGATTTCTAGCCTGCTAGAAACTGTGAGAGAATAAATTTCTCTTTGTTAAAGCCATCCACTCGTGGTATTTCTGTTACAGCAGCACTAGATGACTAAGACAGGGAGCCTAGGCATTCTGGCACCTACTATCACTCTTTTCCAGCTAGTAGAAAAGAATGCAGGGCTTCAAATATTGATACAACAAATACTTACTGACAGTATACTATGTAGTTGACTAGCTGCTGAAGACTCAACAGTGAACAAAGCCCTTGACCTCATGGACCTTGTAGTCTAGTTTGGAAGATAAGCAATAACCAGACAATAGGAATGCAGTATGAAAATTGCTATGATGGGGAAAGTTCAAGTGCAGCCTAGGTATTGTTGTTGTTGGCTGCCATTGAGTTGGTCGCCAACTCATGGCGACCCCATCTGTTATAGAGTAGAACTGCTCCATAGCATTTTCTTGGATGTAATCTTAAGAAAAGCAGTTCACCAGGCCTTTCTTTCACGGAGTTGCTAGGTAGGTTTGAACCACTAACCCTTAGGTTAGCAGCTGATCACAAATCTCTTGCACCACCCAGGCCCCCTAACCTAAATATAGGCAAACAAGAAGGCTTCCTTGACAAAGTAATATCTAAGCTGAACTCTGAAGGATGAAGAGTCATCAACCCAATGAAAGGGTACATAAGAGAAAACCTTCTGGAGATGAAAGAGCTATCAAATTTGGGAATTTATATGGCACGTTCTTATTACAGCCTGGAGGTTTTCACAGATTTTTGAGGCTTTGGTCTGATTAGGCCAGCCATCTCAATGATAGGTTAGCATTTTTGGCTCCCTATCCCAAGGGCCTCCTACATAATCATGGTTTACTCCCAGTTCCACTGCCCCTTTTCTTTCTGCAAATCTACCTTGTCAACTCCCAACCCCGGGGAGACTCTACCAGCCTCTTTCTCCTCCTATGTTTCCAGGTTGTGTTGTGGGAGTGTTGCGAGATAATGTCATAAAAAATGAGCCCACTGGTTCCTCTGGAAGGTTTTTTTTAACACAACCAAGTCTATACTCCTGATTAGCAATCTTTCTGTTTATCTCTAAGTGGTTCCTCATCACATTCTCAGTAAGCCTGTCCCTTCTTACAAATATTTACTGAGCACCCACCGAGTGCCAGGCACCGTGCAGCTTAAGCCCCCATCTTAACCACCTTCACTCTCAACAGGTGATTTCACCTGTAGAAATGGATTTCACCTTACTGAGATGGATCTAAGTCATCATGATGTATGAATCCCATTAATCCATAATGAATTCAACTAGAGTCCACACTCCTGATGATAAATCTTTCAATTTATCTCTAAATGACTCCTTATCACATTGCCAGCTGAGTCCTCTTCTAACAAACATTTACTGAGCCCCCAAGTGCCTGGCACCATGCTCTCTAAGCCCCAGTGCCACCATTTCACCCTCCACAGATGATTTCACGATATGTTGAGATGGATCCAAGCCACTATGATCTATGAAACCATAAACTTCTCTTTCACCATTTTTTATAAACTGTCCTTCCTTCTTTTTTTAGAAAAAGGAATTTCTCTTCTCTCTGAAATGAATACTCTTGGTCACCAGATCTTGCCTCTCCCAGGGCTTTACGTTATCAATTATCACCTTCTTTAGTCATAACTCTGTTTGTTTTCACTGGATTATTCCCCTCAGTATAGAAATATTTCAGTTGAACATGAATATGCATGTTCTCTATCCTAAAAAAAAAAAAAA
>NW_004444246.1:172420-180048 GCF_000243295.1 Trichechus manatus latirostris
AGAAAGGGAAAGAAAAAAAAAGGAAAAAGAAAAAAACTTTCTTTTGATCTTGCTATACTATGGTTTTATCTCTTTCATCACCACACTACCATAATTTACTGGAACATGTCTTAAACACATGCTAACTCCTTAAGGTCCTGCAGTCTCTTTTTACTGTCATTCCTCCTCCTCCTGAAACTGTCTTGCCAAAGGTCACAATTCTAGTTGTCAAGTCCAACTGTTTTCATCTCATTCTCCCTTGACACAACTGACATCAATTATCACCCCCTACCAGTGGCACTCCTACCTTGAGGAGTTACTAGTGTTCTTACTGGACCTTTTTTTTTTTTTTTTTAATTTAAGCTCATATGGCTCATCTTCCTTTTTCTTTCATCAAGTGTAAATGATCTTTCCAAGGACAGCTCTGGTAATCTCATTCATTTTCATGGATTAAGTTATGTTCTCTAAGTTAAGGACTTCTCAAGCTTTTTCTCTAGCCTGCCCTCTTCTGACCTCAGGACTGCATTACCAATTGTCTGTCAGCCACCTCCTCCTGGATGGTAATGTCACCTTGGTACCTTGTATGCTAAATTGTAATCTTATCCTCCAAAAGCAGGGAAGACACTGACTTTAATTTTAGTTTTTGTATCATGTTTAATATATATTTACAATTTAAAAGCAATAATAAAAGGAAGATCTATGTGCCCACCTGTCTTAGTTATCTAATGCTGCTACAACAGAAATACCACAAGTGGGTGGCTTCAACAAAGAGAAATTTATTCTTTCACAGTCTAGGAGGTCAGAAGTCCGAATTCAGGGCACCAGCTCCAGGGGACATCTTTCTCTCTCTGTCAGAAGTTCCTTGTCTTCAATCTTTCCCTAGTCAAGGAGCTTCTCAGTGGAGGGTCCCCTAGTCCAAAGGACGCACGCTGCTCCTGGTGCTTCTTTCTTGGTGGTATGAGGTCCCCATGTGTCTCTGCTCATTTCTCTCATATCTCAAAAGAGATTGGCTTAAGACACAATCTAACCTTGTAGATTGAGTCCTACCTCATAAAATAACTGCCACCAATCACATCTCATTAACATCATAGAGATAGGCTTTATAACACATAGGAAAATCATATCAGATGACAAAATGGTAGACAATCACACAATACTGGGAATCATGGCCTAGCCAAACTGACACACATATTTTTGGGTGACAGAATTCAATCCATGACACCACCTTTCTGCTTAAGAAATAACAGAACGTCACCAGTAACTTGGCAGTCCACTGTGTGCCCCTCCCTGGTCACACTGACTTTCTATTATAATATTTCCATGAATGAACAGCATGATAACGGAGATACTCAACTAGCAAAATCACTGGAGGAAGGGATTTGACACTCCACCCAGTACATGGCAGGAACGTCACTAATTCAGTGCTGACACTTGCCCTAGGCTTCATGAAGCTCATAAATTCATGGAGTGATGTTGTTGACGATCATCATTCAAATCATCTATCATCTGCCAGACCAAAAATACATCAACTAGGATTTAGCTAGTGCAGCTTGCCCAGGTCGGGGCTCCCTGGCTAATCATCTTACTGCTGAGCAGTAACATTCCTGCAGGCCACACAATCTAAATTGTTGGGTAGAACTCTGTTGCTTCTCATTTTTTCTTACCGTAACAGCGGAAGTTTGACCTTGCAAAGACTCTCCAACACATTCCTTCTCTCCACTCACTGCCAGTTCCTTGTTTCTAGCTCTCACTTTCATTTCTCTCTATGCTACCCACGCTGCTTTTAGATTTGTTTACAGCTTTGATCACAATTTTTTTTTTCCTTGAAAACCTTCATAGAGGAACCATCATTCTTTTTCTCTCCTTCTCTACTATACTCTGGTTACATAAAAAATTCCAGAATGAGCCATACGCTCCAACATATCTGTGTTTTTCTTCTTGTTTGCTGATTCTTTTTTTTTTTTTTTTAGTCAGAGGTCCTCTCTATTTTTCCATGAGGGCCCGCCTACTCTCATATTTTAAGGCCTACTTAAATGACAAATCCTATATAAAACTTTTGTTAATCCCCCATCCCATGAGCAGAATTAACTCCCCATTTTTTACACTCCCATAATGCCTGATTCATACCTCCATTATAAATATTTGTTATATTAACACATTATAAACTGGTATTAAGGCTCTGTGGTGGTATTTTAAGGGAGAGGGTAGAAGATGATTCAAAATGACAAACATCATGGTCTACTTAAAATCATCCCACCCTCACGAGGATGAAGGGTTTTTGCTAAGCTGACCAAGTCTGCATAGAATTTTCTTTCAGGATGAATGATTCCCATGAAGCTCCTGGGTCTCCCATGCTAATCAGCTTCTGACCTGCTGCCCCACCAGTTTGCCAGTCTTACTGCCTTAGTGTCAGAGCCCTGGAGGCACATTGGTTAAGAGCGCCACTGCTAACCCAAAAGGTCAGCAGTTCAAATCCACCAGCCACTTCTTGGAAACCCTTCGGGGCAGTTCTACTCTGTCTTATGGGGTGGCTATCAACTCAATGGCAACGGGTTTGGTTTGGTACTGTCTTAGTTATCTAGAGCTATTGTAACAGAAATACCACAAGTGGGTGGCTTTAAAGAACCAAAACGTATTTCCTCAAAGTTTGGGAAGTTAGAGTCCAAATTCAGGGCACCACCTATAGGGGAAGGCTTTCTCTTTCTCTGCCTCTCTCTTGGCTCTGGGGGAAGATCCTTTTCTCCTTCAGCTTTTGTAGCCCTGGCATTCATTCCTCTGTTCCTTGGCAATCCATCTTCATGTGCATCTGTCCTCCCCCTACTCTTGTGCTTTCCTCTGGGTCTAATGTGCTCTTTTTAGAATTCAATAGCGATTAGGTTTAGGACACACCCTACAAAAGTATGACCTCATTAACATAACTTTAGATTGCATTATGGAAAATGATTATATTACATTTAATCATATTACCTTCACAAGTATAGGGGTTAGGATTCCAACACATAATTTGGGGGAACTCAATTCAATCTATAACACCTACCAAGGTGTCACTGTTTGTGACTTGATCTTTTGAGAGCCTCAGTTTCCTTATCTGTAAGAAAGCTGGATTAGATGCCTTCTATGGTTTGTTTGGAAACCCTGGTGGCGTAGTGGTTAAGAGCTATGGCTGCTATCCAAAAGGTCGACAGTCCCAGGTGTGGACAAGTGGAAACTGGCAGGGAAATACGAAAACAACACCTGTTGCTGTCTAGTCAATTCTGACCCATAACGACCCTACAGGACAGAACAGAACTGCCCCATAGAGTTTCCTAGATGTAATCTTTACAGAAGCAGACTGCCACATCTTTCTTCTGAGGAGCGGCTGGTAGGTTCCAACCACTGACCTTTCAGTTAACAGTCGAGTGCTTAACCATTGCACCAAGAAAAGGTTCTTTCGAATGCAAATGGAATCAAATATAGAACCAAAATGAAAACCAAACCTGTTGCCGTCAAGTCAATTCCAACTCACAGCGACCCTACAGGACAGAGGAGAATTGCCCCATAGGGTTTCCAGGGAGAGCCTGGTGGATTCAAACTGCTGACCTTTTGGTTAGCAGCTGAGCTCTTAACCATGCGCTGCCAAATGATGAGGGTCGTGGTATAGGCAGGCCTTCCCTGTTCTCACATGCTTGGCTTGGGCCCACATTATCAATCTTCCATTGATTGAGAAGGTTATTAATAAGCCTCAAATTGGAAGTTGAGAGCATTGGCTGCAGTGCTAGTTGGGACCTGAAGGGCAGAATCTAGAAAATATCAAAGAGTTGAGAGGCAGAAAAGAGGGCTGGGTAGGCCCCCAAGGAGCCTGCCTCCCTTGCTGCACCTGGAACTGCTTCTGCTGGCACATGCTGGCATTGACTACTCGTCTGGAAACTGTTATTGCTGAAACACACCCAGGGTATAACGTCTAACGTTCAGACTAATTTGGACCATCTGTCATCTAGGGGACACATTTACTGAACCCACAGTGAGTGCACAGCAAGGCAAATATTTATTTCTCTGTTCACCAAAAGGATATTCCTTAAAAATTATGTGTTTATTGAAGTTCCATAAATTACATTTTATTTCCAATGCCCTAGAGATGTTCATTATCAAAGGAGCCTGCAGATGAATCCTTTTACAATTTCAAACTTTGTTACGTTCCTTTTCTTAAAAGAGGGCAATAATTATGTATAGTGTACCATATAGCCCCACTAGGTTCAGAGTGTGGTCCTTCATGCAGCCCGTTGCTAAGTTATTACTGTTTGCATAAAATCAATGGATTTAATCAATCAGCATATAGCCTTTATAAGAGGTCTTAAAAATATTTTGTATGTGTACACTTTATTAGGAGCCCTGGTGGTGCAGTGATTAAGAGTTTGGCTGCTAACCAAAAGGTTGGCAGTTTGAATCCACCAGCTGCTTCCTGGAAACCCTATGGGGCAGTTCTACTCTGTTCTATAGGGTTGCTATGAGTCGGAATCAACTCAATGATAGTAGGTTTGGTTTTTTTTTGGATACTCTATTAAGGTAGCTTTTACAGATGCTTAAGATATGGACTTATACTATCCTTTTATCTGCTCTTCATTTCACAGTTTATGCTAAGTTCCTTTGATTTTTATCTTTCTTTGCATAAAATAGATTAGAATAAATTAAATTTAATAAAAATGAATTTATGAAAGTGTCCATGTTCTTTATTTCAATGTTTTAAACTTACCACCTGGAGCATATATTACAATTTTTATGATGGCTCTCTCTATACACAGTGTCATGGATTGAATTGTGTTCCCCTAAAATATCTGTCAACTTGGCTGGGTCACGATTCCCAGTATTGTATGACTGTGTAATCTGATGTGATCTCCTTATGTGTTGTAAACTCCATCACTATGATAAGGTTATATGTGATCTCCTTATGTGTTGTAAATTCTATCACTGTGATGAGGTTGTATTGATGAGGTTTACAAGATTAGATAATGTCTTAATCCAATCTCTTTTGAGATATAAAAGAGAGAACCAAGCAGAGATACATGGGAACCTCACACCACCAAGAAAGCAGTGCTGGGAGCAAAACGCGTTCTTTGGACTTGAGGTTCCTTGTGCTGAGATGCTCCCAGACGAAGGGAAGACTGATGCATCACAAGGACCTTCCAGATCAAGGGAAGACTGATGACACAGACCTTCCTCCAGAGCCGACAGAGAAAGCGTTCCCTTGGAGCTGACACCCTGAATCTGGACTTGTAGCCTACTGGACTGTGAGAGAATAAATTTATCTTTGTTAAAGCCATCCACTTGTGGTACTTCTGTTAGAGCAGCACTAGATGACTAAGACACACAGCATGTCAACTGAGTAGTGCTATTTTATTATTGAAGAAAGTCAAGACATGATTCACCTGGTTGAATTGTGTTCTGGTAATGGTGATGTTATAGTCAAGTGTTTGGTGCTGGACTGGATTTGACCACTGTTTGTGACTTGATCTTTTGAGGGCCTCAGTTTCCTTACCTGTAAGAAAGTTGGATTAGATGCCTTCTAAGGTTTGTTTGGAAACCCTGGTGGCGTAGTGGTTAAGAGCTATGGCTGCTAACCAAAAGGTCGGCAGTTTGAATCCACCAGGCACTCCTTGGGAACCCTATGGGGCAGTTCTCTGCATCCTATAGGGTCACTATGAGTCAGAATTGACTCGACAACAACAGGTTTGGTTTGGTTGGTTCTGTAAGGTTTGTTTGGTCTCTAACACTGTGACTAACTGATTGAGTTCTTATCTACTCTTGCTATGTTTTATTATTTAGCAACAATGCCAACAGAAAGACTTATCTTAGAAAATCCCACCTGCTTCACCCTGGATCTGAATAGTCCTGATAATATACTACATATAGAATTTCTTACTCCGGGACATCAAATTTTGATTTTAAAAAGTACTCATTTTTGGACATATCCTGCATTGGATTTTATTGCCTGTCTTTTAGATGTGTGTAATTCATTCCAATTATATTGTTATGCTCATTCATTTTTGGCTATGGATATTCAACACATCTTCCAAACCCTGCTTCTTCCTTTAGCAAAAAGTCTCTGAGCACCCTGATAATGAGTTCCCCTTCTTCTAAACTCCTGGCTTGGAACTGCCATGTGATCTTTCCTTTGCTTTTGGAAATTCAAAGAATATAGAAAAGTACAATGAATCGTAAGACAAATTTACATAATGTCACCATTCAGAATTAATTTCAATTACCATTTTGAATTACATACTTCCAGTCTCACTTTTCTTTAATGAAACATTACAGATATTGCTAGTCTCCTTTAACACTACAAGTCTCATTTCTGAACACTACATGTACACGTTGTATAACCTCCCACATCTTTTTAAAAAAATACATGTGTATATGCTGCTACATAGGTTTTTTTGTTTTGTTTTGTTTTTGTATTTTAACTAAAGTATATGACTGATATGTGACATGCCACCATATATGGTTCCATATCTGGTTTTTCTTTTTACTCAACATTATATTTGCAAGATCTATTCTCACTTACATAGTGATCCAGTTCATTCCTTTTAAGAGCATACATCACTCCATTATATGACTATACCAACCCAACCCATTGCCATCAAATTGTTTCTAACTCATAGCAACTCTACAGGATGGAGCAGAACTACCCCATAGGATTTCCAAGGCTTTACAGAAGTAGACAGCCACATCTTTCTCCCGCTGAGTGGCTGGTGGGTTTGAACCACCAACTTTTTAGTTAGCAGCTAAGCGCTTAACCATCGCACCTCCAGCAGTCCTCCCTACGTGACTATAATTTATAATACCTACATTAAAAGAACACTACAATATGTATGTCCTTTATATTGTAATAATTGGTTCATAAAAAATCTTTCTTATTAGATAGTAAATTCCTTGACTTTCAAAGATATTTAACAAGTAATCTCTTTTCTCAAGAAGAAATACAAGAAAGTAACAACTGAAAAAAGAAAAGAAAGGTAAGTTGGCAGAAACCAGAAAATATATACCTGAAGCCATGCACCTGAGGTGGGGGACTGCTGGACAAGCTAACTAAGGGTTAAAAAGCCAAGTGCTTAGGCAACAAGTTGTAACTGCTTGGCCTGACAAGCCCAGGGCAAACCTACATATGGCTTTCTTGGCTGTAGTAAAAGGCTTGGAATCATATATTTTGAGCAGAGCTTTGAAACAGTTCATTCTCATTTGAACCCCTGCTGACAGTTTGCATTTCCACCCCAGATATACTGAATTTGAATCTACAGTTTAACAAAATTCCCAGGTCATTCTTTTTATTTTTTAACTGTGCTTTACTTTAGGTGAAAGTTTACAGCTCAAGTTAGTTTCTCACACAACAATTTATACACATATTGTTTTGTGACACTGGTTGCAATCTCCACAATGTGACAGCATTCTCCCTCTTTCCACTTTGGGTTCCCCGAGTCCATTTGTCCAGTTTTCCCGTCCCTCCTGCCTTCTCATTTTTCATTTGGGCAGGAGTTGCCCATTTGGTCTCACGTATTTGATTGAACTAAGAAGCACATTCCTCGTGTGTGTTTTGTTTGTTTCATAGGCCTGTCTAATCTTTGTCTGAAATGTGGGCTTCAGGAGTGGCTTCAGTTCTGAGTTAGCAGGGTACCCAG
>NW_004444246.1:180148-181130 GCF_000243295.1 Trichechus manatus latirostris
AATTCTCAGAGGGGTTCGAACCAACCAAACTGGTTTGAAGCCTGATTATGAGAGTAAGGATGAAAAAAGTTACGTTTTAATGGACCTCGCCCAATAGACTAATCAACAAATTAGAAGGTCAGATTTAGGCCAGTTGAGGATTGCAGCTGGAGAAGCTAGGATAGAATCGAATGTGAACCTGAGAATTCCTTCAAGAACAAGAGTACAGAAGAAAGCGTTTCCCGTTTCATTTCCCAGATGAATGGCAGGAGTCCTGGTGGCACAGTGGTTAAGAGCTCGGCGCTAACCAAAAGGTTGGCAGTTTGAATATACCAGCTGCTCCTCGGAAGCCCTATGGGGCAGTTCTACTATAGGGTCAATGTGCGTCAGAATCGACTCAACAGCAACCGGTTTGGTTTTTCTTGTCTAGATGTTAGGCAGGGGCCTGGGAAAAGCTACAAAATATTTCTCCCCCCAGCAATTCCCCAAGTCCTTTTCCAACTTGTCTCTTCAGTTTTCCCAAGTATCCAATACTCTAATGTTAAGCTTTGCTGCCGAAAGCTCATTGTTGAGGCATTAGTTTGGCAGCCCTCCTGGGCCTGACTTTGTTTACAATTCTCCATGCTTCAAAAGTACCTATTTATTTGCCTTTTAATTTTCTACTCAAATCAAGACTCCTATTTTATAATGGTTCTTCAAGTGAGAGTTAAAAGGAAAGTAAGTAATCAGATTTCAGTAATTTATACTATATGAATCATCAATACTCTCTCGAGCCTCTGAGGGGCTTATTTTTTAATTGTTATTTTAAAAGAGATACTTGTTAATTCACATGTATTTCTGAGCTATTTTCAGGCAATGTAACAGGAAATAATTTAAACATTTCAGATAATGGGGCAGGGATATTTTTGGTCAAGAAGACAATTTTGAAACACACTTTAAGGTTTTGAGGCTAGTCTCAATTTTGATTACACATTACAATGACCTGGGGAGTTTTTTTTTTTTT
>NW_004444246.1:181775-187867 GCF_000243295.1 Trichechus manatus latirostris
TGGGAATCTGCTTTGTGCCAGACACTGTCTAGAATATTAAAATGAATGTGGCATGGCTTCTGCTTTCAAGGAGCTCTCAGAACAATGAGAGAGGCAGACATATAAATAGCTCCAATGCTGTGTAATGAGAACTATAATAAATGTTTATTCAAAGAGTTATGGAAACAAAGATGAGGCAGCAATTAAAATTCTCTGGGAATGTGTATAAATTCATTTGGCCAATGATGTGTGCATGGAGGGAGGTGCGATGGATAGGAGGCTGGAGAGAAGATTCTAGGCAAAGTGAACAGTCGGAATAAAAGCAGAGTGTTCAGAAAACTACCATTCTCTAAATGTTCCAAAGGCCTTTGTTACTGCTCTGCTGTTGTTGTGACAACCTTGGTCTAAGCTAACCAAACCTCTTGGTTAGTAAGGGGTCACATCTGCATTTTCCAGATATTTATCTTTTCTACAAAGTTTTGCCCAAATCAGTGGATCTCAACCCTAGTGTACATCAGAATCATTTGGGATGTTTTGTAACAACAAAAAAATGATGTTGGTGTTCTGCCCTCAAAGAGATTCTGATATTACTGGTCTGGGTGATGGTGTCTGGGCATTGTTATTTTTTTAAAGCTCCCCAGGTGACTGGCTACAAATGGGCACAAAGGACATTTTTTGGAGTGATGGCAGTGTTTCCAAATGGAATTGTAGTGATGGTTGCACAACTATAAATTTACTAAACCTTACTGAACTGTACACTTAAAAATGGCTGAATTTAATTACCATATACTTTATACTTCAATAAAGCTATTTAAAAACAAAACAAAACATAATGCATTTAAAGTAAAAAAAAAAAAAATCAATCAATCAAAAATTCCAAGATGACTCTAATGTGCCACCTTCATTGAAATCAGGGCTTTGAACTGGTTCAGTCCAATTCAACTCCTGATAATAATTTGCATTTCCACCCCCCAAATATACTGAATCAGAATGTACATTTTAACAAGATCGCCCAGGTGATTTGTATGTAAATGTAGACTGATTCAGTATATCTTTGTGGAAATGCAAATTCTAGGCATGGGATCAAACTGGAAGGAATCAGTTCGAAGCCCTGATTGAGATCCACTGGTTGAAATACTAACAGCTCACAGATGTGGAGGTTCTCAGTACAGTAATTAAAAGAGGTGTCAACTGAGAGGAGAGAGGTCTTACAGCCATAGAACCTTCATCAGAAGGACTAACTGAACACTTGACATGTCATTCTAAAAGACTGCCAAGACTTGAGGATATCATGTGGACCATATTCATTACATCTAAGGTTCAAAATTGCAGTTCATGCAAGTATTTCACTTTAACAGAGCAACTTCTGAACTTTAATATTTTGTATTCTTTAGTTCTACACTGAAATGACTAGCATATGCTATCTCTATTGCCCTCTTTAAAACAAAATGTCTATTAGTTTCAAAGATCAATTAAGTGGAACTTTCATAAGGCTTAAGCTATAAGAATACCTTTTTATAAAGAAAATAATGGAATAAGGAGGTGTTAACATCATTTCTTAATTATATATAAACCTCTAAAAGGAAGACGAAGACCTTTAGCCTATTAAATTCATTCAACAAAACAAAATGAGACACGTATCTAGCTGATTTCTAAAATACTGTTTTTTATGGGCAGCCAAATCTGTTTAGGCTTATACAGACATGACCAAACCCAATACTTTCCAAGTCTTTGAAATTTGCCATTCATAATTTCTATCAATACAATAGAACAGATGCCAAGGAACACTTAAGTATTTCCTGAATGGTTACAATATAATAATTAAATTAAAATCATTTGAACTTTAAGTCCCTTTCCTCTCAACAATTTATAAGCAGGAATAACTTTGCATAGATTGCAGTGCAAATAATTAAGCATATTTACATTGCAACACATTTAATTAAGGTGAACAAATTAGTCAACTTCAAGTCATGGAATAAGCTGAAAAGCAGGTTTGAACTCAGAACACAGATGTGGAGGGGAGAGTTACAGACAACTTCTTTTTACTAAAGGATACCATAAGTCCTGAATAAGTTGATTCCTAGAATATTTGTCAGAAATTTTAATTACTGACGCTAATGTCAGTTCACAGGTGCCAAATGACATTAACAACAGTTGTCATCTGAAATTAACTAGTAAAACTCAACCCATAATGATAGGGAATAGTAATTCCCAGAATTACCCTCTGGAACAGAGGTTTCCAGTATTTCCTTGGTCAAGAGTCCATATGAAGTAATTATAAGGGTATGAGAATCAAAGAAACAAAGATTGTCATGATTGATCTGGACAGTCAAGAGGAAAAGAGGCTTTGTTCTTTCTTTACCCAGAAATATCCCTGGAATGACTGTGATTGGGCCATAAGATCATCAATGTGTGAGGGATATATATTTTTGATCTATTCCATTTTCTTTCATTCAGTGTTATATTCACTAAGCATCCTTTCTTTAAAAATTTTATTGTGCTTTAGGTGAAAGTTTACAGCTCAAGTTAGTTTCTCATTCAAAAATTTATACACATATTGTTTTGTGACACTGGTTGCTATCTCTGCAATGTGACAGGACTCTCGCCCTTTCTACCCCAGGTGCCCCATGTCCAGTCATCCAGTTTTCCTGTCCCTTCCTGCCTTCTTATCTTGCTTTTGGGCAAGAGTTGCCCATTTGGTCTCATATATATTTTATTGAACTAAGAATCATGTTCCTCATGTATGCTATTGTTTGTTTTATAAAAAAACAAAACAAAACAAACTCATTGCTGCCGAGTTGATTCCAACTCATAATGACCCCACAGGACAGAGAAGAACTGCTCCATAGGGTTTCCAAGGCTGTGATCTTTACAGAAGCAGATTGTCACATCTTTCTCCTGGGGAGCGGCTAGTGGGTTCGAACTGCCAAAATTTCAGTCAGCAGTCCACCAGGGCTCCTGTTTGTTTTATAGGCCTGTCTAATCTGTTTGAAAAATGGGCTTTGAGAGTGGCTTCAGTTCTGAGTTAGCACGGTTTCCAGGGGCCACAGTCTCAGGGGTTCCTCTAGCCTCTGTCAGACCAGTAAGTCTGGTCGTTTTCTGTGAATTTGAATTTTGTTTTATGTTTTTCTCCCACTCTGTCTGGGACTCTATTGTGATCCCTGTCAGAGCAGTCAGTGGCGGTAGCTGGACACCATCTAGTTCTTCTGGGCTCAGGCTGGTAGAAACTGTGGTTCATGGGGCCCTTTCGTCCTTTGGGCTAATATTTTCCTTGTGTCTTTGGTTTTCTTCATTATCCTTTGCTCTGGACAGGATAGGACCAATAGATGTATCTTAAATGGCCACTCACAAGCTTTTAAGACCCCAGACGCTACTCACCAAAGTAGGAACTATGTTATGCCAATTAAGCTAGATATCCCTCGAGACTATGGTCCCCAGCTCTCAGCATTTTGGTCCTTCAAAGTGTTTGGATGTATCTAGGAAACTTCCAGGACTTTGCCTTGGTCAGGGTGTGCTAACTTCCCCTATATTGTGTGTTGTCTTTCCTTTCACCAAAGTTGTCACTTGCCTACTATCTAGTTAGTGATTTCCTCTCGCCATCCCTCCCCACCCTTATAATCATAAAAGACATTTTTGCATGTGTAAAACTTGAGTTTTTACAATAGTGGACTCACACAATATTTGTCCTTTTGTGATTGACTTACTTCACTCAGCATAATGCCCTCCAGAATATCCATGTCGTAAGATATTTTATGGGTTCATCACTGTTCTTTATGGTTGCATATTATTACATTGTGTGTATGTACCATAATTTGTTCACCTATTCATTTGTTGATGGACACTTAGGTTGTTTCCATCTTTTCGCTATTGTGAATAGTGCTGCAGTGAACATGAGTGCGCATATGTCTATTCATGTGATGGGTCTTATTTCTCTAGAATATATTCCTAGGAATGGAATTGCTGGATTGTATGTTATTTTTATTTCTAGCTTTTTAAGGAGGTGCCATATCATTTTCCATAGTGGTTGTATCATTTTACATTCCCACCAGCGGCACACAAGAGTTCCAATCTTCCCACAACCTCTCCAACATTTATTATTTTCTTTTTTTTTGATTAGTGCCAGTATTGTTGGGGTGAGATGGTATCTCATTGTAGTTTTGATTTACATTTCTCTAATGGCTAATGATCACAAGCATTTCTTTACGTGTCTGCTAGGTTCTTGAATGTCTTCTTTGGTGAAGTGTCTGTTCATATCCTTTGCCCATTTTTAAACTGGATTATTTGTCTTTTTGTTGTTGAGGTGTTGAAGTATTTTGTAGATTTTAGAGATTAGACCCTTGTCGGATATGTACTAAGCATCCTTTTGATCAATAAAAATGTTACCTAAAGAGATTTGTGCATCAATAGAGTACCCTAAGGAGAGATAATCAATTCTTATCCATGTGATATTCTGGTTTATCAATCAGTCTTTTGTAAGTCACTTAGAGTGAATCAGTCTCTTCTGAGTGAAATGAGGAAATGAAGTTTGAGGACCTAAAAAGCTGAGGGCCAGGCCCTTACTTGCAGTGAGTCTGAATTAGTACAACCCAGAGGCTTACCTAAACAGCCAGCCAGCCAGCCACGTTCACCTCCTTGCCTCCTCTCAGATATAACTGCTAGAATCAGATTTTAATCTAGCTTGATTGTGGCAATAAAATGCAAAGGGACTGAGTGGATTACTAACTTCTCAAATTTCTCCTTAATAAGAAGCTAAATCAATACTAACCGGAAGCAGGGCCAAGATGTTGATTGGAGCTCAGTTTCATATTTTGCTGCTGGTATTAGCAAGCTATTAAGCATGTTTGCTGCTCATAAAAATATGGAAGGAGAATAAGCATTAACAGTGTTGATATATCTTGTATTCAAAATTCTTAGTTGTCTTTTAAAAAGCATGATTGTGATACAGACAACTATGTGCTTATCAAATTCTGTTTCTTTTCTTTTTAGGCACACAGCTAAACTATATTTCCAAGATTCCCTTACAGTTAGGTGCTGCCATGTAATGGGGTAGTGATGGAATGTTGGTGAAAGCGATGTAAACTATTTCTAGGTCTAGCACATAAAAACCTCCTGGCTGATCGTCCATATACTCTCTCCTCCCACCCACTGACTGAACAGACAGAACTTTGAGGTCTTAGAGAAAAGAGGAGCCACCCAACCACCTATACCTGCATTAGACTAGTATATAAGCAAGAAATAAGTGAATATTATGTTAAGTTATTAAAATTTGGGGGTTATTAATACTTTCTGACTAATACAGAAACTGGTACAAGGAGTTTGAGGCACTGTACCATAATCTAAAATACATGGCATTGGCTCAGTGGTTGGCAGCAGGTTGAAAGCTAGGGTTTAATGTGATGCAGTGCTTATGACAACTTGGGAGGCACACTCCATGCCAATTGAGACTGAAGCTGGAAGCAACTGGGTTGGAAAACAGATTATTACCAGTGTATAATGCTTGTTACTGGTTGTATTTAGCAAGATGTTAGAAAAAAGGGGTGCTTTCAAATGAGATTTATATGGTTTGAATACAAAAATTAAAGGGAACAGATAGTCATAATTCATCATACCTACCATAAAGATTTTTTAAATAAAATTTTGAATAAAAAAATCTAGAAAAACTAAGAGAATCAAAATTACTTGTAATCTCCAAACATGAAAGATGATTACTGCTAAAATTCCTGCACCTAGAAATTTATACAATACACACCATGAATCATACAGTGCAAATGGTTTTGGAACCTAACATTTTTTCCCCAATAATCTATTATGAACTAGTTTGTGCTCTATTAAATATTGTTCTACAAAACCACATTTTTGTGGCTTCATTTTATGTTGTGTCATAATTTACTAGGCCAATAGCTTATTACTAGTTATTTGCTATTAAAACAATGCAGTAATGAATATTCTTAGAGCTAAATATTTCATTCTTATATATCTATATATTTCTAGAACTGGAATTACTAGGTCAATAGTAACGTACATTTTGAAGCCAGCATAACCCTGATACAAAACCGGGCAAAGACGCCACAAAAAAACAAAATTACAGACCAATATCTCTCATGAATATAGAT
>NW_004444246.1:188839-190057 GCF_000243295.1 Trichechus manatus latirostris
ACCCATACCTCACATCATATACAAAAACTAATTCAAAATGGATCAAAGACGTAAATATAAAGCCCAAAACTAAAAAGTTCATAGAAGAAAAAATAGAACCAATGCTAGAGGCCCTAATATACATCATTTTAAAAGGATACAAACCATAACCAACAACACACAAACCCCTGAAGATAAGCTAGATAACTGGGATCTTCTAAAAATTAAACACTTGTGCTCATCAGAAGACTTCACAAGAGTAAAAAGAGAACTAACAGACTCGGAAAAAATTTTTGGACATTATGAGTTAGACAAATGTCTAATCTCTAAAATTTACAAGAAAATCCAATGCCTCTACAACAACAAGACAAATAATCCAATTACAAAATGGGCAAAGGAAATAAACAGACACTTCACCAAAGATGACATTCAAGTGGCCAATAGACACATGAGGAAATGCTCCCGATCACCAGCCATTAGAGAAATACAAATTAAAACCACAATGAGATATCATCTCACCCCAGCATTACTGGCATGAATCAAAAAAACTGGAAATAACAAATACTGGAGAGGCTGTGGGGAGGTTGGAACTCTTATGCACTGCTGGTGGGAATGCAAAATGATACAACCATTTTGGAAAATGATATGGCGCTTCCTCAGAAAGCTAGAAATAGAAATACCATACGATCCAGTAATCCCACTCCTGGGAATATATCCTAGAGAAATAAGAGCCCTCACACAAATAGACATATGCACACCCATGTTCATTGCAGCATTGTTCACAGTAGCAAAAAGATGGAAACAACCTAGATGCCCAACAGATGAATGGATGAACAAACTATGGTACATACACACAATGGAGTATTATGCAATGAGGAATCTGTGAAGCATCTCATAACGTGTATGAAACCGGAGGACACTATGCTGAGTGAAATAAGTCAATCACAAAAGGACAAATATTGTATGAGACCACTACTGTAAAAACTCATGAAACTAAGTTTATACACAAAAAGAAACAATCTTTGTTGGTTACGAGGGAAGGGAGGGGTAGGGTAAATACTAAATAGACAATAGATAAGCGGTAAGTATGGTGAAGTGTAAGACAGTACACAATACTGGCGAAGCCAGCACAACTAAAACTTGTATGAGGAAAGGTCATGGAAGCTCCACAGACACATTCAAACTCCCCGAGGGACTGAATTGCTGGGCAGAGGGCTGTAGGGACCATGGTCTCGGGGA
>NW_004444246.1:190337-211801 GCF_000243295.1 Trichechus manatus latirostris
CAGACAGCCCAATAAAACAAAACGAGACTAATGGGTCACAACAGCCCTGGGACAAGGACTAGAAGGCAGGAAGGGACAGGAAAGCTGGTAATAGGCAACCCAAGCTTGAGAAGGGACAGTGTTGACATGTCGTGGGGTTGTTAACCATTGTCATAAAACAATATTTGTACTAACTGTTTAATGAGAAACTATCTGTTCTGTTAACCTTCATCTAAAGCACAATTTAAAAAAAAAATAGAATAAAATAAAAAATTATAGGGAGGGAAAGAAAGAAAAAGAGCTTTTGTAAGTTATTCCTATTAGCAACTGTTTCATGAAAACTCTGGTTTATCTATCACATTTGTTAATATCCTCGATTTTTGGTCTTTCAGGATGATGGAAGTACCTGTATTTACTTTCTTACATCAATTTAAGCCCTGAACTAGGGTTGGAAGCCTGGCTACAGGTGAGAGGCGCTTGGATTTAGAATGCGAATGTTGGGTTTGAAATTCCACCTCTGCTACTTATTACTTGAGTGGCATTGAGAAAAACCACTTACATTAGTCTCCATTTACTCATTAGTTAATTGAGGCCTATATGTACCCCACTGTACAGGTTTCATCAGCTGAAATATTTGAAAGTGCTGAATATAAACCATAAAAAAAAAAAAAAGTTGCCATCAAGTCAATTCCGATTCATAGCAACCCTACAAGACAGAGCAGAACTGCTCTATAGGGTTTCCAAGGCTGCAAATCTTTATGGAAGCAGACTGCCATATCTTTTTCCTGCAGAGAGACTGGTAGCTTCAAACCGCTAACCTTTCAGTTAGCAGCTGAACACAGAACCACTGCGCCACCAGGGATCCGGAATATAACAGTGGGTATTTATTAGGGTCTCAAGAAATGTCTATCGTGAGTCTCAACTTTCCAATGTTTAACTTCCCATTTTACCATCTACTTAAAGACCTCATACTGTCAAAGTAACAGGATATCACTGAAACCAGAGACTGTAAGCCAGGGACAGATTATCCAATAAGTAAGGTAAGCACGTGCTTAGGACATCAAGGCATTAAAAAAAAAAAAAAGTGGCTTAAGCCAGAGAGAAAGGCATTTCTATTTCACATGCATACACATGTAGGTGGTCCCAGGCTGACACGATGCTCAACATTGTCAAGCATCTTGATTCCATTGTTGCTTCTCTAAACCTGATCCATGACTTCCTGGTCCAAAATGTCATCATCTGAGTTCTAGGAAGTAGGATGGAGGCAGGAACAAAAAAGGTCAATGGTACACTTGGATTATTTATTAAATAACAAGTGCCTGGAAGTGCTGCATGAAACTTCCACTTTCATCCCATTGGCCAGAACTTGGCTACATGGACACACTTACATGCAAGGGAGGCTGAGAAATGTAGTCTTCTTTCTGACAAACTTGTGGCCAGGTAAAAATTTTATTACTATGGAGGAGGAAGCAGCTGGCAGTCTCTGCCACAATGAACATATTAAGAAGGCTATCAGCTTGTGTCTATATAATTACAGGCCCTTCCTCCATCTCCCCCCACCCCCACCACCATCCCTGCTCAAGTCAGTTACGTATGAGCATTCACAGTGAAGGATCCACTCCATTTCTCTCCTTAGCTTTCCTTATCAATGGGGCCTTAACAGACTCACCTTTCTGCTGCTCATGGCTGCTTTGAATCTGTGGTCTAGGTGTGTGAATGTGTCTCACTTTGTCCTCTGGGCTCCAGAGTGGCACTACTTGTGCCCCAAGTATTACTACTACTGCTGAGAAGAACAGGTAATCTTTATTATGGGTAAACCACATTCCATGCACTAAGCCAAACACATTATATGCATTATTTTATTTGACCTCCACAACCATTTGATGAGGTAGGTGGTATTATTATCTCTATATATAGATGAGGAAACAGAAGCATAGGGAGTTTACATGACTTGCCCAAGGCCATATGGTTGGTAGGAGGCAGAGATATAACTAGAACCCAGGTCTGTCTAGCTCCAGAGCCTGTACACCACTCTACCATGAAACATCTTTCACCAACACAGCAGCTATAGTTTATGGTTCTATCCCTCTGTAAAGGCTTAAAACCTCAGGCTGGTTTAGAAGACAGATTCCTACAGTCTGCACTTTACTTCTACCTCTTTTTCCCTTCCCACAAGCATCCGATCCTTCATTAAGTTCTACACATTTTGAATCTTTCCACTTCTCTCTGGATTCACAGCTACATCCAACATCTAGGTCCCTGAAATCCTACAATAGGTTCCAGACTGGATCCCCTGCTTTCTCACTCTTGTACCCGGCCATCTATTTTTGACAGCATATTGTTTTCCGGACTATTACCATTTAAAATGCAAACCAGACCATGTCAATTCCCTGATTAAAATCCCTGCCTGTGTCCCTGACATCATCTCCCACCACTCTTGCCTTACTCACTACAGTCTAGTCACACAGGCCTTGGGTCAATGATCTTGAATAAACCAAGCTTTCTCCAGCCTCAGGGCCTCTGCATTCTGATAGCATCCCTCTTTCTCCAGATGTTTGCTTTGGTATTTTCTTCTAGTCCTTTATGCCTCAGCTTAAATGCTACTCCTCAGCAAGGCCCTCCTTGATCAATCTAAAATACACCTCTACCACCACTCTATTCCATTATCCTGTTTCATTTCCTTCAAGGCACTTCTTAATAGCTGACATTATCTTGTTTACTTGTTTATTATCTGAGATACTCAGCCCCCCCCGCCGACCATTAGAAGTTAAGTTCTTGTTCACTGCTTGTATCCCCAGAGCCACTAGAGTGCTTACTATATTGTAGGTATTTAATCAATAATTGTTAATGAATTAATGAATGAATCTCCCAAGACATAGTTCACAAAACTCCCTTTTCTTTCTTCCACCTCAAAACAAAACAAAAAACCATTAAAATGATCTCAGAAAGAAGCGCCAAATTAACTCTTCCACAAACAGCCAGCATGAACTCCATTTTCAGTGCAAAAAATGTCCATTCTCTACTCTGAAAATTCAGAGGAGGAAGAAATTGTTTTCACTTCCAAGAGGTAGGGCGCAGAGTAGAGAAGGGACAGTAAAAAACCCATTAGAGTTTATCTGAGGTCTTTTTACATCTCTACCAACTATGATCACTGATCTGCATTGCCTATACCAGGACTATATACCAGCCTTGATGGGTTTTAGAAGCAGCTCACATTTCCATGGTGGAGATCGTCCAATACTGCATCTAGAAGGGCAAATAAGGAGACACCTGCTTTCTGCAACCTACTAACCTTTGGCCAAATAACAGGAGAGGAAAGTGGGTCATGCAGAAAGGAATATAATACTGTTTTCTATGTGCCAGGCTTCATTTCAAGAACTTCCCATGTATGAACTTACAACAACCTTGTAAGTTTGGTGCTATCATTATACCCAATTACACAATCAGAGAGGTGAATTACAGAACCAAAGAAGTGAAATAACTTGGCCAACATTACACGCATAGTAAGTTGCAGAGCTGGGGTTTGAATCTAAGAAGTTTAGCCCCAGTGTTCATGTTTTTAAACACTACCACAAATAAAGAGCCAAAGGAGGGGGACCAGAACACATACAGCAGAGATGGGACTCAAAAAGACAGGAATATGTTTTGAAAACCTCCTAGAATACACAGAGAAGAACATTTACTTACTAATCAAAAGGAAAACATTAAGCTCTTTTTTTGTGTGTGTGTGAACTATTTCAGAAGCTGTATTTGTTACAGGTTAAATTTTGTTATAAGTTAAATTTTGTTACATTTAAATTCCAAGCGAAAGACCAAATTCTTCTTGGTACCCAGGGTTGCTGTGCCACCGCTCTGCCACTGGCTCACTGTGCCATTCTGCCTTATTTACTAATCTGTTACATGGCCTTGTTGTTGCTGTGCATTGTTAAATTGATTCTGACTTATAGCGACCCTATATGACAGGGCAGAACTTCCCCATAGGGTTTCCTAGACTGTAATCTTTCCAGGAGAGAAGCCCTGGTGGCTCAGTGGGTAAAGCAATCCACTGCTAACCAAAAGGTTGGCGGTTCAAAAACACCAGTGGCTTCGAGGGGGAAAGATGTGGCAGTCTGCTTCCGTAAAGATTTACAGCCTTGGAAACCCTATGGGGCAGTTCTATTCTGTCCTCTAGGGTTGCTGTAAGTCAGAACTCAATCAACTAGGACAAGTGTTTGGGTTTGGCATCTATTTTAAGACCAGGAAGTGGTAAATACTGTAAGTGAGGGACAACTAAAGTGCCATGAAAATTCAGAAGAGGAAGAAATTGTTTTCACTTCCAAGAGGTAGGGCGCAGAGTAGAGAAGGGACATTTGAGCTAAACCTGGAAGGATGCTACCAACAACAGTGTTTCTCTGCATAGCCCAGACTGAAATAATTACTCTCTCCTCTGTGGTCTGCTTCATCCTTCACACTACTTTGGTTAGTAAAGTTATATTAGATTCCAGTTTGTGTCTCCTACTTCTGGATGGCACCTGATTAAAGTGATACCTGTAACAGGTGAGAGGTCACAGAACGGCTCTTTGGGTTTTAGGTTTAGTCCAACATTAAGAATGTGACTCTAGAATCTGACTGACTGTTCAACTTCTGGCTGCGCCTGTCACTAGTTTGGGCATCATGTGGCTCTTAGGGGATGAAATACAGGACACCAATTAAATTTGAATTTCAGGTAAACAACCAATACCCCATGCAATATTTAGGGCATTCTTCTACCAAATTATTCGTTACATATCTGAAATTTTGTATTTCACTGGGGGTGCTGTAAAATTTTTACTTGCTAAATGTGACAATCCTGATAACTTCTGGGATCATATATGTTAGTTGCAAAATAAGGATGAAAATCGTACCTTCTTCTTACCAAAAAAAACCAAACCCGTTGCCATCGAGTAGATTCCAACTCATAGCGAATAATGCATATAAACAGCATTACACAGGGTAAACCCTTAATTCACCTTCCAAAACAGTACAGTTTAGTACAAGACATATATTAAACTGCCAGGTCAAGGGCCCCAGCGCACCCAAATATATGGTAAGCCTTATTAGACTGTTTTCTAAAGAGTTCTCAGTAAGTTCAATAGAACTCGGCAGAAATTTGGAAACTGCGTTGAGAGATCTGCAAATTTGCCTTCAAAATTAATAATCTGAGAGTGTTTAAGCAATGTCACACCAAGCGGAAAAAGACTTTCCTCAGTTACAAGGAGAGGGTTGGCTGCCACCCTGCGCAAGCGCACAAGGGCTTCTACGTCGTCTTCCCCCTCCCCTTGGCCCCCGCCCTACCCGAAAGAGAAGTCACGTGGGCGAACCGTCGCTAACCTGGAGAGACAGGGCCTTGTCACGTGACCCAGGACCAGCTTTGCACCAGGGATGGAGCCGGAAGAGGGGACGGCCTTGTGGCGGCTGCAGAAGCTGCCGGCGGACCTGGGCCCACAGGTGAGGGGGGCGCGGTTGGCAGCGAGGCGCCGGGGGTCTAGGGCGGCCTGGCGTGCCGGTCAGGCCCAGTGCCCCCTTCGCGGGGCTCGCTCGGGCTCCCCAGGAAAGGAAGGCGGAAGGGGCGTGCTTTCGTGTGGCCAGCCCCCTACCTCCCCTGTGGAGATGCGGAGGCCGAGGCCACTGGGGCCCGACTTTGCGGGGCGAGGTGTCCCGGCTGCGCCCGCATCCCGTTGCAGTCGGATCACCCGCTCCCACGCGGGGCCTGGGACCTGGTGAGCCTGGGCTGGAGAATAGAGTCGCCATCTATTCTTTGAAAGCTTGAGATGCGGAGTCCGTGGTTTGCAGCCTCGTTGTATACGTTTCATTCATTGGATACAAACGCCCCGATTGCTCGCTGTACACCGGGCACAGTGCTAGGTGCGGGGGATACCATGGTGACTTAGAAGCAGGCCTTGTTCCCTTGAAGGCGACAGAAAAAAAAATGTTAAGTGCTACGAAGAAAGTAACATAGCCGGGAGACGTTCATTAGGATGATGCAAGATGGCCCTTCCCTCAGAAGGTGACATGTACGTGGACACCTTGAGGATAAGAAGCAACCTAACCTATGAGGATCTGGAAAAAACAGCTTCATTCTGGGCCACCCAGGTATGGCACCAAATGACAGATACCTTGGATTTCTCCTCCTCTTTGGACCATCCCAAGAGAAGGTGAAAAGAAGAATCCGGGACATTTCCCATTTGTCCTCTGCCTTCCTTCTTTATTTACCTTTCTGCATCATCTCCCACCAACCCCACCCTGTACCCTAGCCCCCACACACAAGACTTAAGAATGTCAGTGCGCTCTAAGGCTATCACCCGTTGTCCGTCTCAAAACCAGAATGAACAGAGCTACATATTTACATAAGATGCTTGAATTGCAATACTGACTAAAACTGCAACTGCTACCTCTTCAAGAGAAGAAACAGAAACCATCTCTAATCTCTAAAGACCTATCATGGAGACAGAGTAGCCTCAAGAAGAGAAACTAGGACCAGTTAGTTACAGGAGGAGAGTCGTAACGTAATTATACACCAACGCTATTTCCAAACAGAGCCCGTTTAGTAACACTTTTTTGCCTCTGAAATATTTCTTAAAATAAATATGTAATTATCCAAAAAAAAAAAAAAAAAAGCTTCATTGATTCGTTCAGGTAGCTTTTCACTGAAGTCTAAAGCTTGATTGATTCATTCAGCTAGCTTTTCATTGAAGTCTACACAGTGCTAAGTGCCCTGATGGGATAAGGTAAAGGGGTGAGTGAGGCACAGCCTGAGCCCTGATGGAGCTTGCTTTCTAATAGGAAACCAGACTGAGTTGTACTGTAATCCACTTGTGGAAGGGAGAGCAACCCACACTTGAAGGGCAAAGGAAATCTTTCCAGATCACAAACAGTGTTCAAGACTGAGTTCAAGGATGAATAGGAACCATATAGACTGGAGGGAGGGACGTGTGCACCCACCAAAAAAAAAAAACAAATCTGCTGCCACTGAGTCAATTCCAACTCATAGGGACCCTATAGGGCAGAGTAGAACTACCCTGTAGGGTTTCCAAGGAGTGGCTGGGAGATTTAACTGCTGACCTTTTGGTTAGCAGCCTGAGCCCTTAACCACTGCACCACCAGGCCTCCCAACATCTAGGTGTTGCAAATAACATAAACTCCCTACAACATGTTTGCTACAATGAATATAAATATGTTTCATAATCAGAATTATGCTTATTTTCTTTTTCCCCTCTAGCTTCTTCACAAAATAATTGATGGCATTTGTGGCCGGGCTTATCCTCTCTACCAGAATTATCACAGTGTTTGGGATTCAACAGAATGGATACACGTTCTAGAAGATATTACCACATTTTTCAAAGTTATAGTGGGTAAAAATTTATCTGATGAAGAGGTAACTTCACTCCAAATTTCTATCCTTTATAATAAACACATGCTAAGTTTTTTTTTTTTTTTTTAAATAAAGCTTGTCTTTAAGACACTATAGAAGGGTCATCATGCGTAAGTATATGTTATATAAGCAAATCCTCAATAATTTTGAGTAAATGGAAAAACTGTGGAAATTAAGTTTTTTTTTGGTAGGGGGGAGTTGTGTTTTTTTAAATTGTGCAACATTTAAAGCATACAGAAAATAAGAGAAATTAATATAACAGATACCTGCATTCTTATTACCACGATTAAACTGTTGTTAACATTTGTATTATGTATTTCAGATCTGTTCATTTGTTTTTAGAAATAAAGCATTACCAGTATAGCTAGATACTTCCTACCCTTCCCCCACTTACTACCCTCCCCCCAGAGTTCACCACTCTCCTGAAGTTGGTGTGCATGTTTTGTATTCTGGGAGCCCTGGTGGCGCAGTGGTTAAGGGCTCAGCTGCTAACCTAAAGGTCAACATTTTGAATCCATCAGCCGCTCCTTGAAAACCCTATGGGGCAGTTCTGTTCTGTATGTTTGTACCTTTAAACAATATACATAATTATTTGGGATGTTTAGATGTGTAAATGATAACATTTGCATATTGTTTTTGTCATGCAACATTGTGTTTTGGATTTATTCTTGTTAATAGATGTAGATCCAGTTCGTGTATTTTAACCCCTTATAGTATTTTTTTGTAAGATTTATCTCTCCCCCTACTGATGGACAGTTGGGTTATTGCTTCTTTTTCACTATAATGAATAGTGCTGCTACAAACATTCTTACATGTGTCTCCTTGTGCATACATTGGACACCTTTTCTAGGGTAGACACCTTGAAATAAAGTTGCAGTGTCATGGAGCATGTTTGTCTTTCACTTTACTAGGTTGCTTTTATTTATTTAGTATGTTTTAAATATTTGGATTTTTTTTCTTTTGTTACCTAGTTATGATTTAATTACACAGTTGCCAAAAAAAAATATAAACCAAATGATTTCAGTGATTTAAAATTGTCATGGCTTGCTACATGGCTCAGTGTATGCTACATATTGGTGAATGTTCCATATACATTTGAAAATAATGTGTATTCTACAATTGTTGGGTGTAGTGTTCTGTAGGAGTCCCTGGGTGTTGCAAATGGTTAAGTGCTAGCCAAAAAGCTGGCAGTTCGAACCCTCTCAGAGATGCCTCAGAAGATAGGCCTGGCGATCTGCTTCTGAAAGGTCACAGCCTTGAAAACACCACAGAGCCCAGTTCTACTCTATACGTGGGGTTGTCATGAGTCAGAATTGACTCAACAGGAACTAACAATAACAACAGTGTTCTATATGTTGATTAGGTTAAATAGAATGATAGTGTTTTCCACTTCTATATCTTTATTGATTTTTCTGTTGTTTTTCTTCCATAATTTACTGAGAGGTATGTTAACATCTCTTTTCAGTTCTGCCAAGTTTGCTTTATATACTTTGAAACGGTCATTGGGTACACACAAATTTATGATTGCTGTATCTTTCTGTTGAGCAGCTCTTTTGCCATCTTTTTCTATTTCTTGTAATATTTCTTGCCTTGAAAGCTACATTATCGATATATTAATATAGCTTCACCAGCTTTAGTGTTCTCCAGGTATATTCCAGGCTGTGGCTTCCTTGCTACTTCATCAATCAGCTCTTTCCTTTATTCTCTGCTCTCTAGAAATTTGTTAAAAATCTCTTGTTTGCAGGTTATGCATTCTCATTTTATTCTTTTTGTAGTTAATAGAAATATTTCTTTTTATTTTTTTACTGCCCTTTTTAAGGGGTATGTGAAAGAAGAGTGGAAGTATGTGTTTACATTTTAAACAGAAAGTTCCTTTTGCTTATTTTCTAACCATTTATTTTTATTTTCATAGATATCTCAGCAGTTGAATCAGTTGAATTCATTTCATCAAGAAGCTATCATGAAATGCTTGAAAAGTAGAAAAGATGATATCAGACAGGCTCTGTTAGGAGAAATAGTTGATATTTCTTCTGCACAGCTTCAGAATTTTGATTGGCAGTTAAAGGTGAGAATATTTACTTATGAGTATGTATACTTTTATTTTTTTGGATAGAGAGAAATACTATTTTCTTAATACTGTATATCTAAATTTTCTTTATTTTGAGAATATATTGTTCCAAAGAAATATCAAAGATAATTTAAATTACATCTTTTGGCATTAGTTTGCACATTAGTATACCACATATCCAAACCATGTATAATAACATTATGTTGATAGTAAGTTTAGTTAACTAGATCTGTAAATCATTAAGTGTCATAAATAGTAGAGCAGTATATATTCAACATATGGTATTTTTGAACTTTCTAGACCTTAAAGCCTTTTTGGTATTGGTAAATATGATTCTACTTGCAGGAGGAAAAATATATATTATTAAACAGAAATTTTATAAACATTTTTAAAAGAAGGTCATGATCAGTAGGATTCGTAAAGAACAGTTTCAGATCAGCTTTCATCCTTTTTAGGTATACAACAACAACAGAGACCAGTACACGAGGAGAAAACAAATGCATTGTGTTTCTTGACTTTAGCATGACACTAGATAAAGTGCCTCACATTGTCTTTGTGGATAAGATGGAGAAAAATGTGGGAAAATAATGCAGTTAGGTGGGTTCATGACTAGATAAATAATCGCCCAAAGACAGATGAATTTGTGTTAGCCAGGAAGGCGGTCTCTATGGCTCTGGCCTTGGCCCAGTGTTCTTCAGCATTTTCATAAATATTATGCTTATCAAATCTGAAACTAGAGCTATATTTAATATGTAACATGATACAATCAAAGTTTAAAATTATTTTTCAGCCAGTTACAGTCATGAAACAAATGAAGCAAAATAAATTGAGCAGAGATAACCTAAATAGAGGATTTTTTAATTTAGATAAAGCCAACTATAAATTTAAAAGATGAGATATGCTAATAGTAACATGTATGAGAAATTTTTAGTTGTTCTGGTTTAACAAAGTGCAGCTTGAGTCAGCAGTATGTTGATTCAGTACAGGTAGTCCCCAGCTCATGAGGGGGTCATGCCTCCAAGGAGTCCGTTGTAAGTTGGTTCTGATGTAAGTCAAATACCTCTTTTTTTTTTCTTTAGTTTGCATAATTATTGCTTTTTATTATCAGTGTCTTTATAAATTCCATCTTTATTTATCTTTGGGGATTGGACACATTACATATAAACTACTGATATATTTTAATATATACATAAAGAAATACACAAATCATAAAAATTTACTTCAGCAATGATGAAGAGTTGGACAATGTTGGCATTTTGTCAGTTGCAGTAATAACTCCAGTTGTAGAAGGTTCTGGATCACCAGGATTATCCCTGGGAATGGGGATGATGTTTCTAGTCAGAAAATTAGTGTGAGTTGTCTGTATGGTCCTTTTATTTTTTTCTTCATATATTTTGTGGTAACATCTCACTGCTTTCTGAATCTGCTTATGACTTTAGCAAAGTGATCAGTGTTTGGGTCCATGTTTTCAAGCAGTCAAAGGTCCTGATTTAGTTTAGAACAAACTACAGCTAATCCTTTCACTGTAAAATTTTTTGACAATTTCTCTCCTTCCTCTTCCTTGTTATTTCTTCTTCAGCATTTCTTTCCTTTTCAAAATCCTTTAAGTCCTTATCTGTCAATTCTCCTTCGCGATCTATGAGCTATTCCACGTTGGCAACATCAAGGTCTAAATTCAGCATTTTTGCCATATGAACAATTTTTCCACTGATCTGTTCCATCATTTTATCTTGATCAAATGCTTGGAGCGTGTTCACATAACTCAGCAGTTTTTTTCATATCCCTTGCATACATTTTCCCGTAACTTCCTCCCAGGAAGATGCAATGTTCCAGGTATACTGCTGGTCGTAAATGTGGTTCATTGTAACTTGAATACATCGTAAGTCGGGGACTACCTGTATTGGGTTTTGTTGGTAGAAATGTAGTATTTCAAGGAAAGGGTAGTTCTAGTATATTTTGTTTTTACCATTAATCCTTTTTAGTTAGTTTAATAATCTTTTTTACTTTTGGCTGCCAAACTTAAGAGATATTGAAAGAAATTAGAACCCAACCAGAAAGGAGTAACCAAGATGTTAAAATCATGATACATGAAGTTACTTTGAAAGATGTGAGATCATTTTACGTGAGAAAACCTAGTAGAAATGTGATAGTTATCTTTAAAGGACTAGAAGTCACATGGATGGGGAAATATATTCTGTATGGCTACAGAGACTAGGAGAAGGGCTAAGATACGTTATTTGCAATAAGATGGATTTGAATTCAACACAGGGAAGAACTTTTTAACAACTCTGAGTATCTGAAAATTATTTTATCCTCTTGAGGTAGCATGTTACTCATCATAGGTGGTATTCAAGCGTAGGCTGAGAAGCCACTTACACCCACTCCTCGCTTATCAACATGGTTACGTTCCAGAGACCAGGTCGTTGTGTGAAAATTGGCATTATGCAAAAATGGAAGGTGACTACATCAGATCACAAAATAGAGGATGACTATATCATTACATAACTGCCAAATTACATCATTATGTAACTGCCAAACCACTGAGAATCATGGCCCAGCCAGGTTGATATAACCTTTACCATCACAGCCAGCGTTACTCTCAACTTGCACCTCAGCGTTCATTACTGCCAGACGTGCATCGTTAATGCGCAAAATAGTCAGATAGTAGATTTTTTACTACTGTCATAAATGTGAAATGTTGGATAATGAGACAGTTGATAACTGAGGAGTAGGTGTATTGGAAATTTTGGGAGGAGAATTATTCATAAGGTAGACAACCTGAAGGTGATACTTTCAAATCTCAGATACTATAAGTCCTTTGTTTGGTGAGAGAATGGCGGAGATATATGTGGACTGCTTCTTTTTTTGTGTGTGCTTTAGGTGAAAGTTTACAGCTCAAGTTAATTTCTCATTCAAAAATTTATACACATATTGTTTTGTGACATTGGTTGCAATCCCCACAATATGACAGCATGCTCCCTTTTTCTACCCTGGGTTCCCTGTGCCCATTCATCCAGTTGCTGTCCCTTCCTACCTTCTCATCTTGCTTTTGGATAAGAATTGCCCATTTGGTCATGTTTATTAGATTGAACTAAGAAGCACATTCCTCACATGTTATTTTTTGTTTTATAAGCCTGTCTAATCTTTGTCTGAAAAGTGAGCTTCAGGAATGGTTTCAGTTCTAGGTTAGCAGAGTGTCCAGGGGCTGTAGTTGTTGTGATCCCTGTCAGAGCAGTCGTTGGTGGTAGCTAGGCACCATCTAGTTCTTCTGGTCTCAGGCTGGTGGAGTCTCTGGCTCATATGGTCCTTTAGCCCTTTGGGCTCATATTTTCCTTGTGTCTTTGGTTTTCTTCATTCTTGTTTGCTCCAGATGAAATGGGATCAATAGATGTAAATATGTTAGGATTTGATTCTATAGTATATGTACCACAAGGAGAATCCTTTGAGGTTGGTTGTTAGGGATGAAGCCCCTTATTAATACACGAGTAATTTTTGCAAGTGGTGGTAGTCCAAATAAGGATTCAGTTGTGGAGTTTTCTGGCTCAGATTCCAAGAAAATTGAGTTTCTTTTTGGCATTTGCCAATGAAGCTACAGAGCTTGTTTCGAAAAGTATTAGTACCGTAAATACTTGGTTCTTCCACTTCCCCTAAGATATTCAGTGGAGACAGAAACTAGGAAGTAAGGTAAATGTGTTGAGTACTTTCGTTGGGTGACTGTATTGAAGATGGTGTCTTAATAACATATTTATTAACTGTTTAGTAGATAGCTGATCATGAATTAAGCATCTTAATTTCAGAGCATTTACTGATGCTTTGGTCTCATTTATCTTCGTATATGGACTTTCATCCTCTTGGCATCTTCACCCTTGGTTAAGAATTCTGCTTCTTGCTGCATTTGTCCCTTTCAGTATTTCCCAGCCATAGCTCTGCTCTAGGTACCTGCTTCTGCCATAAAACTGCTGACTTCATGTCTTTTTCCCCTAACCTACTTTCCCTCTTGTATTCATTCTTCTTTCTCTTTCTGTCACTCAAATAGGTGTTGTTTGGGCATGGATTTAATTTATTTCTTCCACCTTGCCTTGTACTTGACAGTAAACAGGGATACTTTTTTTTTTAATGTTACTAAGCTCTGATGCGTATTTAGTATAGTCCTTTTTAACTATTTATTAATTACCATTTTCCTAATTTTAAACAGCTTGCACTTTCTAGTGACAAGATTGCTACATTACAAATGCCACTTTTAAACCTTCATCTAGATGTAAAAGAAAATGGTGAAGTCAAACCGTATTCTGTTGAAATGAGTAAAGAAGAGCTGCAGAATCTAATAAATTCCTTGGAAGCAGCTAATAAGGTATTTGTTTTAATTTTGTTGTATGGTTTGAACTTTACAGTTTTGAAACCCTTAGAGCAGTATAAGAAAAGCTCATAGTTCACTTTTTAATATTTCTTGTTTTCCTGATATTTAATGTCAACCACAGAAAACTACTTTGTTGATATGTTCTGCATCTCTACTTTTAGATACTAAATTAATTAAAACTTACAATTGTTAATTATTAGGTTTTGAGCATAATTTATCAAGTAGCTCTTTTTGAAAGAATAATAGCGCTATTCTAACAGCTGGATTTGTTTTTCTTCAGTGATTGATGATAAAAATAAAAATTTTACCCTGGGGCCGTGAAATTAGTTTATTCTCGAGTTTTTATGGTTAAAAAATGGTTGTAATCCTGAAGAAAAGTATGTCTTATTTTAACTGGACAAATAATAAAAAATTGCTTTTATAAATCTGTAGTTACTGGAGATAAAATATGCCATGTAGTTATTATGACAAAATCACATTGAGACTAGATAGAGCTAATGAATGACTGGAAAAACTTTACATTGTCAAAGGAGAGGCTGAATAACAAGAACCACTCCTAGTGTTTAATAAATGTGGAAAATAATTTTTAAACAGCAGAAACTGCTCTGCGAGGAAGAAATAAAAGTAATTCTCTTTATGTATGTATGTTTCTGTCATTAGTGCCTCGCATTTTCTCAGTCAGTTGTTCTTACTTACCTCTCTTACCACTAATCAGTCTTCATGGTCGTGTTCTTTGTAAACCCTGCTGTTTTTCAGCTTTTCTCCATACTCTGCAGTTGCCCAAACATTTTGGTGTCTTCATGACAGGTCCACATGCCCACTAACCAAAGGGGTAGTTCAAGCCTGCGTTGGCTTTGGATGAGGCTGAATGTCTGAAGCAGGTGTGTGGTAGAGCCTGCTATAAACGTTAAGTGATTCTGAATCATAGCTCCTAGGAGGCACGTGTTATCAGTTCACGTGCTTTGTATCTGCTTGTTGTTAGTTCTCCAGCGATTTCAAGGCGTTTGTTTTAGCATATTCTGATATATCAGCAGCAATCTGATAGAACCTAATTTTTCCCCCAATTTCTGTTTTAAGGTGGTCCTGCAGTTGAAATAACTAGAAATGATGAATACTAATGCTATTAAATTTCACTGCTACAACTGATACGGTGGAGTGAATACTGTGTGTTCAGAAAATCTGCGATGTATTATGCCCCGCTGAGAAAGCAGCAGTGTTGAGATTACAAAGATAAAAATTTATCAGCTTCCCTAAAAAACAGGAAATTACATGGTTGACAGCAAATACATAAAAAATGAAGTAAAGATGAGAAAACTCTAGTAGCGGTTTATATTTTCATAATGACTGTTTTGCCTCATTTATTTAATATTTGAGAAATCTTTGTAGATGTACAGTTTAGTATAAAAGCTAAAAATAGATTCTAATGTAATGTAAACATACAAAGCACAAATGTACTTGAATATTGCTTAAAGAAGTATGTGAATAACAAGGACATGTACTATGTAATTATTTGTGGTATTTTTAAAAATAACTTTTTTAAAGAACGTGTAAGCTGGATATATGTAACTCAGGTGATTCCATATTTTTCTCATATTTCAAAGGAAAGATTATAAAATATAAAATTTCTTTGAGAAAGAAGCTCTTCAGACATGAACAAGAAAAAATACTCTAAATTTGTGTAACAATTCTGTGTGTATGAATTCTAGAAAATAAAATCTTTTACTAGAACATAGGGAAAAAAATGAAAATAGCAGTTACTTCTACATTTCTATGTCTGATGAGGAGCGTATGTTCTGATAAAAAGAATAGATGTTATTGTACAGTATATATATTACTATCAGATATCAGATAAGACCATATATAGGTCCATTTTTGTTATAAACTCTAATATTGAATTTAGCAATTTTGGATATTAACAACTTCATTGGAAAACAAACCATTTTTAACTTCAATTAACTTTACAATCATTCTGAACAAATAAATAATGTCATGCTTTATTTTTGTATGTTGCTTTATTCTTTCAAATGATTTTCACATCACTCGATAATCAATAATACGTAAATTATTTGGTACCTGGTATATGCAAGTTTCATAGCTTATTAAACTCATTGCTGTCAAGTTGATTCCAACTCATGGGGACCCCACATGTTTCCAGAGTAAAACTGTACTTCATGAGGTTTTCAGTGACTGTTATCTTATGGAAGCAGATTGCCACGCCTTTCTTCTGTGGAGCTGCTGAGTGGATTTGAGCCATGAATCTAGCACTTAACCATTTGCACCACCCTGGGGCCTTTATAGTTCATTAGAATATTAGAATATTCTTAGAAGTGATCAGCACAATTATTACTCTTCTCATCATGCAGATGAGGATAGACGTAGAGAGGTTAATATCTGAGTGTGATAGAGACAGTGCTACTCAAAATGTGTTGCACAGACTAGTGCCAGTCAATGAAATGTTTGTTACTAGTCAGTGGTGAGAGAAGGAACTTGTGCCAGAATGTTCACTAATGTACTGTTTCCTTCATGGAAAAAGTTTTATTATGAAAACAATATCAGCTGAACTGAACAGTGTGTTTAATAAAATAATTTGTCTTCTGGTGCAAATTCCTTATACAGTGAAACTTGTGAGAGCTGGAACTCAACAGGACTGCCTCGTTCTTCTGGGTCTTGCAACTTCTCTGCCTTTGACAGGGTGCAGTCTTACCACTTTTCTATTGCTCATTTTGGTGGAAAATATTTGAGTTTTCCTTCTTTGACAAGTTTCCACCTTACACAGGTTTTGACTTTTGCAGCTTTTACTGTATCATCACACACTGGTAAAAGTTTATAGATCAGCACTTGGAGTAGCACTGTTCTGGAGATCTCTCCTGAATTTCCCATGTAATATCTATTTCGATAAGGAAAAAAATCCGTCTACTTAGTCCCCATGTCACCATGTGGTATTGTTTTTTTTTTAAAATGATGCCAAGTTGTGGTATCATTTTTAACAGCTTTATAGAAATAAAGTTGGCATACTATAAACTTCACAAATTTAATGTGTGATTTTTTTTAAGTTTTGGCATATACACCCATGAAAGCATCACCACAATCAAGATAGCGAACATTATCAATCACTCCTGAAAATCTTCTCTTACTCTTTTGTAATCCCCCCAGGCAACCAGTGATCTGCTTTCTGCCTCTATAGATTAGTTTGCATTTTTGAGAGTTTTATATAAATGGAATCACACAGTATGTACTTCTTTTTGGTCTGGCTTCATTCAGCACGATCATTTTTTTGAGTTTCATCCATGTTTTTGCATATATCAATAGTTTATTCATTTTTATTGGGAAGTATTGTAGAGTTGTATCACTTTTTTGTTATTCTGTTCACCTACTGATGGATGTTTGTGTTGTTTCAAGTTTTTGGGTGTTGCCATACTTAAAATGCTATGAACGTTCTTATACACAACTTTGTATAAACATATGCTTGCTTTTCTTTTGAAAAGAAAATAAAGTAGAATGGCTGAATCATATGGAAGGTTTATGTTTATCTTTTTAAGAAACTCTCTTCCTAACAGCAATGAATGAGAGTTACTGTTGCTCCACATCCTTGACAACATTTGGTATTGTCAGTTTTTTGGGTTTTAGCCGTTCTAATAAATGGGTAGTGGTATTTCATTGTTGTTTTAACTTGTAACTCTCTAATGACAAATATTGAGCATCTTTTTATATGCATATTTGCCATCTATAAATCTTATTTGGTGAGGTATCTGTCTAGATTTTTTGCCCATTTTATAATTGGGTTGTTTGTTTTCTTATGTTGAGTTTTAAGAGTTCTCTGTATATTTTGTATACAAGTCTTTTATCAGATACGTATTTTGCAAATATGTTCCTTTAGTCTGTGGCTTGCCTTGAAGAGCTAAAGTTTTTTCTTAATAAAATTTTATTGTTGTTGAGAATATACACAGCAAAACATACACCAATTCAATAGTTCCTACATGTACCATTTAGTGACATTGATTACATTCTTTGAGTTGTGTAACCATGCTCACTCTCCTTTTCGTCGTTCCTCATCCATTAACATAAATGCACTGCCGTCTAAGGTTCCTATCCGATCTTTCGAGTTGCTGTTGTCAGTTTGATCCCATATAGTTAATTCTTAAAGGAGCATAGTGCTCCAGGCAGACATTTTGTTACTAGTTAAGCTAAACTATTGTTTAGTTTTAAGAAGACTTCAGGTGCTATTTTTGGTTTAAGATTGAAGGAGTATCTCAGGGCAATAGTTTCAGGAACTCATCCAGTCTTCATGGCTCCGGGAAGTCTGGAGTCATGGGAATTTGAAATTCTGTTCTGCATTTTCCCCCTTGGAATCAGGATTCTTCTATGAAATCTTTGATCAAAATGTTCAGTAATGGTAGCCGGACACCATCGAGTTCTTCTGGTTTTATGGCAAAGGAGACAGTTGTTCGTGGAGGCAATTAGCCACACATTTCATTTCCTCTTCCTATTCCTGAGTCTCCTTCCTCTGTTGTTCCAGGTGAATAGAGACCGATTGGGCCTTGCGTGGCCGTTTGCAAACTTTTAAGACCCAAGACACTACGCATTGAACTAGGAGGTAGAACAGAGGCACTAAACATGTTATTAGGCCAATTACCTGGGATGTCCCATGAAACTATGACCCTGAACCTCCAAACCAAGAAACCAAATCCCATGAGGTTTTTAGTTGTATGTAATCACCCTCAGCAGCTACTCTTTTTTTTTTTTTTTAAATTGGTCATTGTAAATATATTTATCACACAACTTTTGCTGATCTGACTTTTTACAGGTGCACTGCTTATTGACAGCAATTACAATAATCGGCTGTGCAACCCTACCTTAACACAATATTTCCATCACCATTAACTACCCCCTCCCCCCCCACCCCTGGTGACCACTAATAAACTTTGTTCTCTATATTGTTTGTCTTTTCTTGTCTTTTTGTATAAGGGAGGTCATACAATAGTTGTCCTTTTGTGATTGACTTAGTTCACTCAGCATAATGTCTTCCAGCTCCATCCATATTGTAGCATGTATCAAGACTTCATTTCTTCTGCTGGCTGAGTAATATTCCATTGTATGTATACACCACATTTTACTTACCCATTCATCTGTTGATGGGCCCTTAGGTTGTTTCCACCTTTCAGCTATTGTGAACAGTGCTGCAATGAACATTGGTGTACAAGTTTCTGAATCTCTACTATCATGTCTTTTGGATATATACCCAGGAGTGGAATTGCTGGATCATATGGTAGTTCTGAGGATCCCCGGTGGCACAGTGATTAAGAGCCTGGCTGATACTCCAACGATCAGCAGTTCGAATCCACCAGCCTTTCGCTGGAAACTCTGTGGGGCAGTTCTGCTCTGTCCTATCAGGTTGCTATGAGTTGGAGTTGACTTGACAGCAATGGGTTTTTGGGTTATGGTAGTTCTATTTTTAGTTTTTTGAGGAAGCACCACACTGTTTTCCACAAAGGCTGTATATTTTGCATTGCCATCAATGGGTAAGGGTTCTAATTTCCTCACATCCTTGCCAACATTTGCTGTTTTCCATTTTATTATTATTTTATCTTAGCAATCTTAGTGGGAGTGAAATAGTATCTCATTGTGGTTTTGATTTACATCTCTCTGATGGCCAATGACACTGAGATCCAAAGTTTTTAATTTTGATGAAGTTCAGTTGAAGTTTGTGGATTGTGCTTCTGTTATATCTAAGAAAACTTGCCTAACCCAAATTAGCAAACATTTTCTTCTAGAAGTTTTATAGTTTCAGGTTTTCACATTTAGGTATATGTTCCATTTTGAGGTAATCTTTGTATATGGTGCGAGGTATGGATCAATGTTAATTTTTTGCATATAGATACTCAATTGTACTGCACCATTTCTTGAAAAGGTTATTCTTTCTCTACTGCACTGCATTTGCATCTTTGTCAAAAATCAGTTGTCCATATATGTGTAGGGCTATTTCTGGGGCTCTGTTCTGTTCTACTGATCTATTTGTTTTGATGCCTGTGCCACACTGTCTTGACTACTGTAGCTTTATGATAAGTCTTGTAACCCAGTCATGTTAGCCTTCTAACTTTGTTTTTTTTCCAAAGTTGTTTTGGCTCTTTACGTCCTTTGCATTTCCATATGAACTTCAGAATCACTTTGTCATATACTGCTAAAAAGCTTGCTGGGATTTATTGGAATTGTGTAAGACCTGTACATCAGTTTGGAGACAATTGACATCTTAATGCTATTGAGTCTTCCAACCTATAAACAAAATACAGCTCTTCATTTAGTTAGGTTTTCTTTCATTTCTCTGAGTAGTAGTTTGTAGTTTTTAATGTAAAGGTCTTTGACATTTTTTGTGAGATTTATCCCTAAGTGTTTCATATTTTTGATACTACAGTGGGATTTTAAAAAATTTCCATTTCTGATTGCTCATTGCTAATCTAAAGAAATAAAATAGATTTTTTAAAATGTTAATCTTATATCCCCCAACCTTTCAAAATTCACTTAGTTCTAGTAGCTTTTTTGTAGATTCCGTTAGATTTTCTACATAGATGATCATGTCATATGCAAATAAAGCTAGTTTTACTTCTTTCCAATCTGATTGCCCTTTCTTCCTTTTTTTCCTTCTTTCCTTCCTTCCTTCGTTCCTCCCTCCCTTTCTCCCTTCCTTACTTCCTTTCTCTTTTTTTCTTTTTTTGTTAGATTTTCTGCATAGAACCTCTTGTACAGTGTTGAATAGAAGTAGTGAAAGTTGACATCCTTGTCTTATTCTTGATCTTAGGGGCAATTCATTCAGTCTTTCGCCATATTAAGTATGATGTTAGCTGTGAGTTTTCTGTACGTGATGTTTAACAGGTTGAAGAAGTTTCCTTCTAATTCTTAGTTTGCTGAGAGTTTTGATAAAAAATAAATGTTGGATTTTGTTAATTTTTTTTCATCTATTGAGATAATCATATTGTTTTTTATTTTGTGATGAGTTACATTGAATACTTTTTAAGTGTTAAACTGACCCTGTATGCTTCAAATAAACCCTATCTGAATAGTTACCATTTCTGGAGCTCATAATTCCTTTGTATGGATCCATATTTCCATTTGTTACCGTTTTATTTCCTGCTACCTGAAGGATGTCCTTTAGCATTTCTTGTAGTACAGGTCTGCTGTGATGAATTCTTTCAGCTTCATGTGTCTGAAAATATCTATTTAGTCGTTGTTTTTGAAAGTTAATTTTTACTGGGTCCAGAATTTTTTCTTTCATTACCTTAAAAATGTTGCTCCCCTGTATTCTCACTTGCATTATTTCAGACAAGAAAACTGCCATCACTCTTATCTTTGTTCTTCTGTAAATAACATGTCTTTTCTTCTATACACTTTTAAGATTTTCTTCTTTCACTGATTTTGATCAATTTGATTATGATGTGCCTTGGTATAGTTTTCTTCATGTTTCTTGTTTTTGCAGTTTGTTGAGCTTCTTGGATCTGTGAGTTTATGGTTTTCATCATATTTGGAAAATTTTCAGCCATTATGTCTTGAAATATTCTTTTCTGTCCCTCCTCTCCTCTATATCGGGGACTCCAATTGCACATACCTTAGGTTGCTAACCAAACTGTTAGCAGTTCAGATCCACCAGCTGCTCCTTGGAAACCCTATGGGGCAATGCT
>NW_004444246.1:213260-219981 GCF_000243295.1 Trichechus manatus latirostris
CTGTCTAGGGTTCTTTTAGGAAAATCATCCTAAAAGTACTTAAAACCCTTTTAAAGAGAACAGATGCAAAATAAATGCCTTTGAGAGGACAATCTCCCCTTGCAGATACAGAGTAGATAACTGCTAGGGTGTACCCCACAGACAAACTGTGACCTACTGTCTGTCTGACAAAAGCTGTCCAAGCTATCCAAGCTTGTGTCCAAGCTTGCAAACCTAAATGTATTTCAGTGATAACAATGTCCCATATCACTATGGTAACTGAATTAAGTAAGGTTATATACAAGATTTTAATAAAGCTAAAGTTTCTGTTAAGAACGCTGTTATCTTTGAAAAGATGTTAACTTCTCTAGTTAATAGCTACGTTGAGAATGTGATATCATAATAGAGCTTATTCATAGACTCAGTGGCCAGCAAAGATGGACATCTCCTGCCACCGATATTTTCTCTTTAGTATATGTGATAAAAGGAGCCCTGGTGGTGCAACGGTTAAGTGCTCAGCTGCTAACGGAAAGTTTGACAGTTTGACCCCGGTGCTCCTTGAGAGAAAGATGTGGCAGTCTGCTTCCATAAAGATTTACAGCCTTGGAATCTCTATGGGGCAGTTCTACTCTGTCCTGTAGGGTAGCTATGAGTAGGAATCTACTTAACAGCAATGGGTTTTTGTTTTGTTTTGTTTTGTTTTAAATATGTGATAAATACCTTATTTTTGTTTTAAGGAAATCCCAAGCTTAGGTAGACAAAGGAATATTGCCTTTTGTCTGTAGGCTTCCAGTAAACCCAAATATGGGCTTGTAACAGTTGGAGAGGTTCTGAACTGTTGTGCATGGGGTTGCTATGCGTTGGGGACTGACACGACAGCAGCTAACAACAAATACTTGGAGATGTCTTATGTTTTCTCAATTGTTGATAGCATTTTAGGTTTCTTTTCCTTATCATTTAAAAAAACAAACAAACCAAAACGCGTTGCCATCAAGTGAATTTTGACTCGTGGCTACCCCACGTGTTACAGAATAGAACTGCGCTCCATAGGGTTTTCTTGGCTGTAATCTTTATGGGCTCAGATGGCCACATCTTTCTTCTGTGGTGCCACTGAATGGGTTTGATCTTTCAACCTTTTGATTAGTAGTCAAGCACAAACCATATGCACTTAACTGCTAACCAAAAGGTTAGTGGTTCAAACCCACCCAGAGGTACCTGGGAAGAAAGGCCTAGTGATCTGCTTCCAAAAGATCACAGCCCCGAAAACCTAATGGAGTGCAGTTCTACTCTGCACACATGGAGTCACAATGAGTCAGAATTGACTTAACAGCAACTGGTTTTAATCAGTTACCCGTTGCCGTCAGGTCGATTCTGACGAGCTAGTAATAAAGAGGCTGGAAAAGTTCTATAGTCAGTTGGGTTTCCTTTAGCTAAAAAAAAGTATGTTGGTACATTTTGCTACAAAACAGTTCCTCCTTGGAGCATCTCTATAAGTTAAGTCTTTAGAATTGCTTTAATCACAAATATCAAATATTCCTATGTTAGAAAAAGTTTTCAATATATTTTTAGTAATATCTTTGGATTTGATTTCTTTCTGTTTTATAATAATTATACTGTAAGTGTTCTTATAAACTTTTTTTTAGTACTTTTTTCATTGATAACGCCTACGTACATATGTTGAAACTGAACAAAATTATTTTAGATTAATTTAGTTCTAAGTGTAATTATATATGAAAGCTTATAATTTCTAAGCTTAAGTAAGAGTGTGAGCCTTGGAGTTAGACATCTGGCTCTGTCACTTGCTTGGCAAACTTGCTGAGCTTCCCTATCTCCATGTACTAAAATGGGAAAAAGGAAAATCTCATAATTTGTAGATTAATTTAATTTTCACAAAACATCTATGAAGTAGATTCTAATGTTATCTCCACAGAGAAAAATGGGCATGCTAAATAATACCACATGGAAACATGTAGAACATTCTAGAGGAGAATTGAGTGTTTATTCAAGTCAATAGCATAAAAGAAGGGGGGAAGACAACTGCTCTTGAATTAAAGACACTTAAGAGATAACCAAATGCAGCAAGTGGACCTCCCGTGGATCCTGATTTGAACAAACAAGTGGAAAAAGGCATTTTTGGGGAAATGTGAATAAGGACTCGGCATTACATGATGTTCTTGTGTTTTCTTTTTTTCAAATTTAAGTCATTTAATGATAATTCACTTTTCTAAAAAAACACAAAAATGAGAATAAAAGGAACACACCAAGACTCACTAGTCCTTGCAGAATAGGCAGAAGCCTGGTCAGCCAATGTTCTTCCTTCTGCTTAAGGCCTGAGCTTCCTCCCTCATTCCAGGGCTCCATGTTTTCTCACCGCTCATCAGGAGAGCAAACTGGCGCGATTCATGTACAAGGTCACAAGGACTTCAAAGCTATTTGATGCTAATGGTTTGTACATTCTAGTTTGTAACTCTAAGAAACAATATCAATTAAACACCATCAAATCCCTTCTCCCAGCTAATGTTTTCTGTGGTTACTCATTAATATTGTATCTTCGGGACTGCATCAATGTTCCTTCATCGTAGCTTTTGTTTATCTTAGCACACAAACCCTAAAATCCACATGCAATCTCCAAGTTCAAGTATATAGGTGTGTTTCAGGACAACAGCAGATTGCTGTAGCGTTTCTTTCTCTTTCTGTAGTGCCATTTGGTGTCATCCCCTTGGATGGGCTAGCCAGATGGCAGCACAGTGCAGGGGCACCCAGTCCATTTTACCACTGCCAAACTTGATCCCTGTTAGTCTGGACACTGACCCACAGTCACTATTATTGTTACTTTTTGTTAGCTATGATAATGGTGTTATGGTTAGTTAAAGAAAAAAAAAAAGCCCAAATAGAGATATATAGGGATGAAATGACATGAGGTATGGGATTTGCATTAAAACACTTCAGGAAAAAAAAAATGCAAAAACTGATTACATGAAGTAAGTGTGGCAAAATCTTGATAGTTGTAGAATCTACATGGTGGATATATTTGAAAATTTTCAGAAAAAAAATTAGTTAAAAGAAATGGTGTAATGGACTCAGATGTGAAATAACTTGCCCAAGGGAACAGTACCATCAAGTTGCAGAGCCAGGATTTGAATCCAGGCATACTTAATCAGCCTATCTCTCTGCCTCCCTCAGTTTGAAGTAAACATTAAACAGCTTGTAAAACGAACAGACTGATGATGGTTTTATCCTGTTTATGGGTTTCCAAAGCAGTCTTCAAAGTATTATAATAGATGGGCAAGCTTCCTTTTGATAGTGCAGAGGGACCTTGCTTATACCACTTTTCACCAAACAGTGTTAAATTTTCTAAAGCCTAGGAGATGTGGATTTATTAATAGAAAAGTGGAGGAAGAGAATAGAAGAGGAAAAGGGTAGTCATGGCCAGTAAGAAATGAATGTGTTAGATGGAATGGATGTTGAAAAATAAAGTGGGAGAGGAGATCCTTCACTGAAAATAATTTTAAAAAAAAGAAGAGGGAAAAGAAAATTTAGAAAAGGGATAAGGGAAGAGCGAGAAGAGGGGGGAGGCAGTGTTCAAAAAGGAGAAGGGAATAAAGAGCATTTTGAATCAGACGTCAGGCCAGCTAATGATGTTGGTGATATGTTGGTTGACACTAGTGACAGCAGCGATGCACTGTGCACAAACATACACTCCCAGATGTCCAAAGGAGAACCCTCCTTGTGTTCCTTTTCTGATTTAAAGAAAATGGATGGCCATTTATTGCTCCCATTTGTAACGTGTTGTTGTTGTTAGTTGCCATTGAGTGGGCTCTGACCTATGGCAACCCCATGTACAAAAGAATGAAGTGTTGCGTAATCCTGCAGTATCTCCATGATTGTTGGTATGCTCAAGTCCATTGTTGCAGCCACTGTGCAATCTGAATGCCTTCCAAGGTAGGAAGATCATTTTCCAGCATTGTATCTGACAATATTGTCTTTCGATCAATAGGATTTTCATTAGCTAATTTTCAGAAGTAGATCACTAAGCCTTTCTTCCTGGTCTCTTTTAGTTTGGAAGCTCTGCTAAAACACGTCCACCACGGATGACCCTGCTGGTATATGAAATGCCGATGGCATAGCTTCCAGCATCATAGCAACATGTAAGACACTACAGTAAATCAAACTGACAGACAGGTGGTAGATTTATAACGTGGTCTTCTGGAAATAGTGGCCAGTGAAGGATGCCTCAAAAATCACTGGTAACTCTGAAGGCTGAGGCTAAGCTATAAAGTGGTGGTTCTCAGTTACTTCGTTGGATGGATATTAAAGTGTTTTCTAATGCTAGAATTTAGACATTTATTGAAAAGCTATTCTAATAACAACCAATTTTATGATAAATAAGCTTCACACTTTCGATCTGTTCATTATTTTATTACAACACATTCTTTCTGAAGGGAGAGAATGAGTTTGGAAGATGGAGGTCTTCAAACTAGGAAAGACTGACAAATAAGCCAACTGTAATATTCATATGTACAGTGGAGATTTTAAAAGAAATTTGACATAATACACCTCACAAATGAATGCTATTAAGTCCATTTTACGCATCATTATTAAATACACGGAGACTGTTTTTTTTTTTTATGATACATAAACACTACATGTTTAAATGTAAGGCGTGTTGTCTTAAATACTAAAAAAAAAAAAAAAAAGAACAAAGTGGTACAGAAATAAGCTTCTAGTAAAGTGCTGGTATCTTTTTTTTTTTTTTTTTCCAATTGTTGGATAATACTGTAAAGAATTTCTTCCAAATAAAAGGATTTAGCTTTGTATTAAATTTTACAATAAACCTCTCAAATGATAGATTCAGAATTCCAAACATTTGTAAAGATTATAAAAAGATATGCCTGAAATCTTGCATGTTTTAAAACATAGTACAAAGTAAGCTTTTTATATGTAGGCATTTTTAATTAAAAAAAAGTTTTATTTGTGTTTTAGGAATAAATAAGCTAACACAAATTATACATATTTACAGCAAAAAAACTACGTTTCAGAAGCTGCAGAACAACTTTTGTAAGTACAGCTGATGGTTTTTGACACCAGCCTTTAAACGTGTTTTCTTTCTTCGGCTGCAGCATTTAAAATCTTGTAGTATCAAACAAATAAAACCCAGCAACTTATTTTATAGCAAAGCCATCTATTTACGAAAATACTGAATGAACTAAAGTCTTGTGACTGCTAGGGTATCTGTGAGTCCTGAAGTCAGAAGCACAAGCATTTCTTGTGTCCATACCTGATTGCATGTAAGTTGATTTTGCATTTTACAAGAACACATCGTTACTCAATGAATGATTAAGAACAGAAAAAAGGCCATGAAGGATAAAAGGGTCAGGAATCAGAGGCTGCTGTATGGATTCTTATTCACTGATTCACTGCTTAGAGGGAGATCTGTTTCTTTTTTCACGTGCATAAATCACAGTCTATAGGTTTCATGGATATTGTCCACAGATAGCTTTTGAGATAACAGAGGTATCACTTCACACATTTTAAGCAAGTAAAAAGAAATTAATGAAACGTTAGAATATTTTAATCAAACCCCTAACCGAAAGGGTACAATCAAGCTCACACTGTATGAAAGTTTGATTTCAAATGTAAAAAGCAACTACAGAAATTCACAAGTTTCATTGGACAGAACAGCAGTTTCAATCAGAAAAATGCAGCATATATTAATACAAAATAGAAAACTTGAATTATAAAAGTAAGTAGTCCACCTTTCCTTTCTTGGCATTTGTTAAACCTGGCCCATTTTGTTAACGTTTCTACAGGTTTCCAGAAATACTCATTCTTGCCATTCAGTTTCTTTAGTGGTCTGATAGGAATACAAAAGTATTACCTGCTTGTGTAAGAAAGCAAATGCTTATGTCAAAAGAGCAAAAGGGCATTAAAATATTGAAATTTATGTTACTTTGCAATTAAAGAAGTTCTGTCTGCTGAAAAATAAAGAAGGAGAAAGGGATTATTTTCATTTACAAGAACTATGTAATACCGATCAGAATGCGAATTAGCTAAATTATGTTTGGAAGTATAGTAGATAGACAATTCAGCAACTTGATTAGTGGAGATTTAAAAACACAAGGAATAAAACGTTGAACATCTTCTAACATATTTGGTGAGTTTAGCATAACGGATTTTGAGAGACCACAAAAGTTACGCATTTCTTTCTGTATATATATATATATAGCACCTGCTTTTGAGAGCTCCATCTATTTAGTACAGGGTGCTATGAATTAAAATCATTGTAGCAGGAGACTGGTTTGAGAAGTTTAGCTAATTTTTGGATTTCAATAAAATTTTAGGTGAGGTGGTAGCCCAAGAGGTGTTCCAGTGCTGGCAGATGGTAATTGTCCTATTCTTTAGCCTAATGAGTCCTGCTTCCCTAAACCTCCCGAATCACTGTGTTCGTCTTTGCCTCGGGTTGAGTCTCCGTCTCCTCAGATAAAGTCAAAAGAAGCAAAATCAAAACACAGAGATGATGGACAGCCAAGAGAATGTTCCAAGGAAGCCACCCTCAACCCAGATGCTTTTCTCTCAAAAACAGTTTTATTTGTATTCAAACAAGATTTAACTTTTCAATCTACATTTCCATTAATCTTTTAACAGACACGACAACATTATGTCACATTAGCCATTAAGCTCCTATCACACTGGCACGAGATGCTCCCTGGTGGTCAAAAATGAAAAGCTTATTTAAAGATGT
>NW_004444246.1:220081-232318 GCF_000243295.1 Trichechus manatus latirostris
GCAATCCTGACTTTTAAATGTCACATTACAAACTACCATATGGTAGTTTTTATCCAGAGGGTTATTGGCCCTCTTTAAAATAAGGAGGTAAGCAACAAAGTCAATAAACACACGTATATATAATCACGAGCATTCCCTACTGAGAGGAGTAGTGGATGTTGTGACTATGAAAGATTATTTGGGCATATAATTCTGTCTTCCACAACATTCCAGTGAGTTAGAATAATGAAGGGGCTTCCCCAAAAATGTTTCAGGGACTTGTTGCGAAATAAAAGATATTTCAAGCTTTACCCAGTATTTCAAAAAGATGTAGGAAACATTAATAATGAGTTGATGAGCTTAAAAAAAGAAAAAGCAGATACATTAATTACAAATCGTGTTTTGAGGGAATATCAAGCAGAAAAATAAGTATGTTATCTAGTAAAACTGGGTAACTTGTTGCCACTCTGAGGTAAGATTTGCAAATGATATATTTCTTTTATGCAAATAAGTAAATAATATACATGGCAGGAGAACAAGAAGGTTAGCAATTGAAGGGCGTGGATCAGAAAAGGCATTTCCCTTTACATCTATTTTATGTACTCTTGAGGGGCAGTGGTGAATGTCAAGAACTGCCCATACACCTTAAATAGTTCTAAAGCCCCCATTTTTTATATCTTAGCAGAAATAGAATTGGATGTGCAAAACTCTCTGGCGGTATGCTCTTAGAATCCACATCCATCAATTACGTAGCTTAGTCCCAGCTTCAAAAGCAGACACAGCATAAAAACTAGATTCAAAAGGGTTTTAATAAGGCAAACGTGTGTAATGGGGGTGGGAGGTGGGAGGGAAGGGGATAAAACTTTAAATTAAAAAAAATAGCCTATAAAAGAAAAGCAGTAGTAACTAGCATGGGAAGTTCAATTCTCCTACAACTGGTAGGATCTAGAATGGTGGTATTGTCAGGATTCAGTCTGTTTAGTCATAAACATTGTACATAATCTCAATGACCACTTTGGACAGACCCCCAACCTGGGCTCAACCGTAACTCTGCAAATTTTTTATCCATATGGAGGTTGTAGGCTCTATAGGACTAAAATAACGAGAGTATGTAGGAGGCACTTGCCTTGTAAGTATTATCAGTGGTCCTGAACTATTGCCTGGTATGGGAGTGTGTGTGTCTCTTATCGCTACATTTACCATTGTAGGTCATTAACCAGCGTTTATGGTCTCTACCAAAGGCTTTGGGCAATACAAAAGAATTAGAAAATGGAGTGCTTACCTTTAAGGACCTTACACTTTATTTAGGGAGGTAGAACACCTACTTGCAAAACCACTGGAAAATACACAAGTGAAATACCTATTATTGGACAATGTGGCCATGAGAATTGAGGGCAAGATAGCAAGAGAATGAATAGAATGAGGGAAGGTTGCTCACGAATGGCTTCTTGGAAGATGCTAATCTGAGCTAGAATCCGTGATTGGGGTCGGGCCGGGAAGAGGAAAATCTGTGCAGTGGAAATAAAATGTAAGAACTTCAAGCATAGCAATGAGAACGTTTTGGGATGATGTGTGGCTGTTGGAGTGGAAGAGTAGGGAAGGCCTGAAGATTAATTTGCTTAAAGCTGAATAAGGTGAACAATGAGAAGTAAAGTAAGCATGAGTTGTGGAGCAAGCTGAGGTCAGGCTTCATAAGTGATTCATAGGAAGCCAAGACATATTTTCTCCAATGTGTTAATATTAAATTTATTTATATATCCCATAACCTTCAGGTGGCTGAGGCCCCAATAAGTAGGGTTATCTAGTATAACTTATTGGAGCCTTGGTGGTGCGATGGTTAAATGTTTGGCTGCTAACCAAAAGGTTGGCAGTTTGAATCTACCAGCTGCTCCGTGGAAACCCTATGGGGCAGATCTACTCTGTCCTATAGGGTCACTATGAGTCAGAATCGACTCAGCGGCAATGGGTTTGGCTTTTTTGGTTTAATGTAAGTTATTGGAGCCCTGGTAGTGCAGTGTATTATGACAATTTGAGAGTAAAAGTGGGTTCTATCAATAATTACACACTGGGGCTGTCTTAGACAAACTGGGCCTATGGTCCCCTAACAATAATGTTATACAAGAAGAACTGAGGCACATTCCACGCTGTTCAGTTACTATTACACAAGCTATTCCTTCTACCCTTCTCAAGAGAATGATAAAAGCTATTGTGTGTGTGTGTGTGTGTGTGTGTGTGTGTGTGTGTGTGTGTGGTGGAAAGTGGGGAGCAGAGGAAAAAGAAGAGTATAGCATGTAGTTGTTGGCAGTGGGAACTTACTTTCTCTTTACTTACTCTCCACTCATCTTTGAGCTTCCCAAAACCTGGATTGTCAAGAAGGAGAGGATTAAATCTAGGCAGTGTATTAGCATGAAAAAAGTTATGTCTTTGGAACCAAGAAAAGCTGGGATTGAATACTAGCTCCACTAACCATTGATCAGATCCTGGGTAAATAATTTAACCTCTTTGAGTCTCTATTTCCAGATATAGGTATACATAGTCATCAGAACTTCACAGAGGAGTAGTAAAGATCAAATCATGAAACTTTATGTGGAACAGTGTTTTCTGACTCCTTAGGTCAACATGTGGCGGTCATTGTTGGTAGCCTACCCCAAAGCCATTCTTGTTTGTTAACATATTCAAATTATTTTTCAGACATTTGGCGGCTCTGGGGGTCAAAGTTATAAGCCAATCATGATCATTCCATTCCTCTTGTCAGTGACTGGGTCAGGAATGGATTTGCTCCATTCCAACCCTGGCAGGTGGGAAAAAAGGGAAGACTGCTGGGGGAGTTTAGGGGAAAGATTTCCTTGCTCTTAAAAAGAGACCGAAGGCAAAACTTGCCCTTGTTTCTGTCTCTTGCTATGGGTGCATGAGGACGGTACTTGTAGCAATTTTGTAACCATAAGAATGCTGCCGACATGCAACCATAAAGGAAGAGCTGATGATAGAAGGAACCTTGGTCCTTGATGAGTTCACTGTGCTATTGAAATAACCAACCAAGTAAATACTCTACTTCTGATCTTACTGTTATATGAGACAATAACCTTTTTTATTATTAAAATTACTTTCAGTTGCATCTTTTGTTACTTGCACCTGAATGAATCCTACATGATACACATATTAGTAAGTGTTAATCTCAACTTGGTCAAAATTTGAAGATTTAGGGGTGCTTCCTCTGTCTTCAAAAGCCAATATTAAATACAAAATCATCTCTAGGTAAAAAGGATGGAAAATCAGAAAAAAAAAAACCAATAAAAAAACTAAACTAGTTACTCACTACTTTAAAAGAATCAGTGTGCATACCTGTACATGGTGAGGTTGGAACAATGGTCTTCGCAGGGTGTGACGTCAAGGGGCAGGAACAGGAGGCTAACTTTGAGGAAAAGAAGCCTTCCCGTTCATAAACTGGCCTAAATGGCAGGGAGGAATTTCTAGTCATTCTCCTAACTAGTTTGAATAGTTAGGAAGCTCTCAATGGGATCATAAAATTTAGAGTTGGGAGGTATCTTTTTTTTTTAAAGGTCAATTAGAATATGTTTGCAGGTATTGTGTTAGGGACAATGTTTGGAGACTGGAATAGGGAGGACGCATGCTTGAAGAATACAAATAGGTAAGAACGCTTACAGCAATTCGAAAAGTCAACCTTCCGTCTTCTCATGTGCCTAAAACGGGGGAGTGGGGATGGCGGGGGGCAGAGAGAGTAGATAACAGAGATTCTGAAGACCTAGAAGGATTCCCTGGGTGCTGCACACGGTTAATGCACTTGGCTGCTAACTGAACCGTTGAAGATTAAGTCTACCCAGAGACAGGTTGGAAGGAAAGCCTGACAATCTACTTCTGAAACATCAGCATTGACAACCCTATGAAGCATAGTTCTACTGTTACACACATGGGGTCAATATGAGTTGGAATCAACTACAAAGCAACTGGAGACCTGGAATCTTTTTCAGCTAGATGGGTAACTGTTTCTTTCCTGAGAGCTCAACCCTATCTGCTACTCTACTTACAGAACCGCAGCCAGTGGTGGGGGAGTCCAGGACTGGTCCAAGTTCTTGGACTAGGAAGGAAGATTGAAATGGCACTGAAGCAGCATTTCTGCTCCAATGCAAAGAAGTTAGCTTTTGCACCCATGAGGGAGTGTTTCATGGCTTTACCCTGGCTGAGTTACAGAGATGCATCTGCATCTTCCAGGAAGCTAAAACAGAGACTACAGTATACTAATTTGTGTTATCGCCAATGCTCTTAAAGATAAATATCATAGTATAAATATTTAACTATATGTTTGCCTGCAAATTTAACTATATGTTCTCTCTTTCTCTCTCTCTGTGTGTGTATATATATATATATATTAAGGGATATGAACAAGTACTGAACTCAATTCACTTGACACCAGATGGCTTACTCTCAAAAACACACTACAAGGAGTATTACTACAGTCGTGAGCTATGTTAGCAGAGGCCATGGGCATGGACCACAATGCTCCTGAATCTTTCTGGTAACCTCCCTATATAAAGGAAGCTTTCTAAAATTAAATTTGAAACTTAGCTGTGTAAGGTAACTTGGAGATCGATCATCTGTTGGCATATCCAAAGTCACACAAGTGGGCAGAGCCAGCATAAAGGCCAAGTGTCCCATTCTAATTCCAGGGTGTCTTCCATCCACCAAAAGTTTCCCCTTCCCTATCATATACCTCGTCTATTGTTAATCTTTCAAAGTTAGGCTGCATATTGCCTGGTATATGTTTAGAGAACTCTCTGGTCTTGAAATCTATGAAAAATGATGTCTGGGGGAAAAAGAATTTTGCATAGTTTATAGGGGATATTTAGACAGTTTGCATTATGACCTGTCTAATTACCTTCTATATTTAAGGTCTGCTGTAAGGCTAAGGGCGATTAGGTAGGGTGATGTGTAGAAGTGGAAATCTATAATAGGAATAAGATATATTAGGATGAAATAGGTCAAGTTCTTAGAGGATAAAGCCAGTGGAGTGCTACTTGGATGCTAAGCCACTCTGGGAGCAATAACAATAGATTTTAAGATAATGTACAATTAAGACTGAAGGATAGCCTGAGTAAACAAGTTTGAGCAAGAAGAATTGAGTACGAATTCACCATATTACAGCTGTAATGTAAACAGATGGCCTTAGCTTTCAAACTCTGATGAGGATAATGTAAATTTCCATAGGTTTGAGCTGATGCTTTTACTTTGAAGTAGGTTGCTAGAGAGGAGGCTTATGTAAACACATTTGCTCTTTATATGAAGGATAAAAAGGCAGAAAAGAAAAGTAACCCAAGACAGTTGAGAGGAAGCTACTAGGATTCCATAAGCTGCATCCAAAGTTTTTTTTTTAAAGGTAGTAAGAGCAAGAATTTAGACAAATCTTTAAAAACAGTTGTTTTCAAGAACTCAATTGAAGATATACAATATAAGTCCAAAGAAACAAAAGCTACTGGCTGTTCATTGGCAAGATAACTTAAGAGGGTTAAAGATGTGAAAGAGAGAGGAAAAAAAAAAGAATCAATTTCATTGAGTTAACAAGAGGCAGAATGGTATAAGGTCCTGGGAAGAAATGAACACAGAAAGGTAATCTATTTATACAAGTCAAACTTGCAAAATGCACACACATAGTATATTTTAATAATTTTCATCTATAAAAATTATATTGGGAAATTTTCCCCTTCCCTGTTTCTCTTCACAAGGAAACCCTGGAGGAAGCAAGAACCAGATAGCAATATTGATTGCTCTTGTTCGTCCTTCAGTTTCCAAAAGGGGCTGTTTTGAGCTAGTGAATCTATAACCCTGTGTACGTAAGGCATATGCATAATGTTATTTGGGCTCTCTTTTATTGATTTATTTTGATTGATTTACTTTTAGATTGTCTACATGACAGGAAATGCAGATAAAGCTGCTATTTGAAAATGGTTTTCTTCCTCAACTGATTCCGAAATACACCCACTACTCCTACATTTGATTTCCAGCTGAAGCCTTTGTGATGAATGCTGGTTGTTTCACGCTGGAAAAAGTATCTAGGAGCCAATCAAGAATGGTTGGCAGTCCTTTGATGTATCCAGGACTTTTTGATTAGGAAAAAAAGAAAATAACCCACAACTATTAGATAACTTCAATGTGAATAAAGAAATTCTTTCTATAGGAGAAGTAAAAACAAACACAGAACTATCTTTACCCTTATCCTTCCATGAACCTCTTTTCTGGTTTGCAATCCTTTACTAAAAAGGATTTTCTTTACAGTTTATGCTTGTGAAATTACAGCCTCCAACAATTAAGTTTTCCTGTCAGTTTAGTCAATTTCAGTCATCTAGAAAAAACATGGCTAATGTAAAAGCAAAAGGTGTTCTGAACCTAGAAACTGAGTGACCTGATTAGTTCAGCCAGGGCATTTTTGTTGTTCGATTGATGGGGGACCCTGGCTAGCACATTTTGGAACCAAAACATCTGACAATGTGACTCCCTCTACTCTCCTGGCACTTAAAACGCTCTACCTACTAAGTTCTTACTTCTAAAAAAGACAATGTCCTCTCCAAAACATTACTAAGAAATCAATCTGTGTCCCTCTTTCTTTTTATTTTGACTTCCCAGAGACACCGTCACCCACTCTAGGACTGCCAGTTTGCATAGGAACACATTTTGTGGCATAATACCCCACCATTATGAAGACTTTTGCAAGAATACCAGGACTTCTGAGAAAGATATTTGAGAATATTTAATTATCAGACTCTTATAAGTTTAACTAGCACACATGAAAATATCCTTGGCCTCCAATGGACAAATAGTTGTTTTTATTCCCAGTCAGTTTATATCAATATTTGTCGTTACCTTTTAAACATACTGCATGGGTCCCATTAGATCTTTCAAGGGACAAATCATCCAGTTGGTGGATTATCAAGGTGTTTGCTATTTCTCTTCTTTCCCTCCTTTCCATCATTTGAATATTTGACCATCTGTTTACCCTGGTCAAAGTCATCCATCCACGTGTATTCTTACTAGCAGTTCTGGGAAATATTTTGGAAGGGAAGAAGTTAGAAGCTAAAGCTATTGGCGCAAATGAAGCTTTGGATTACCTGTGGATTTTGATCATCTCTTCAGTTCCTGACCCCCTCAACAGCATGGATAAGTCAGTATCTGAGTATATGAATAGCCGTTAATGACTGATAGAAAACACATCTATTTTTCATGACACAGTTCAAGGAGCAGCTTGCTACGTTCCTGTTTCTGCTGGTGTGCTGTTCCCGAGCCCCACAAGCTTGCAGCCTTCTTGGCAGCTGCCGTCTCTATCAGTGGGGTAGGGACATGAGGCAGTGATCACAGACACCTGGCTATGGCTTGCAGCAGAGTTACACAACTGCACACACAAAATGGCAGAGAAAGAGCAAGAGCTAAAAGGATTCTGGTTTGGGCCCAAATTACTAGTCATTTCACTTCATGAATAAAAGCAAGCGCCTTACAAGCTTACATTATTTACAGTGCTCAGATTTTTCAAACATCCGTCCAAAGCTGAGGACCACCACGCAACAGGGAACAGTTCAATGAACTATGTACAGAATTTACAAGGAAGTTTACATAATATTCTACATTCCATTAACAAGTTTGCCTTCGTGTTTACTGTTTGCTTTCAGGAAACTCAGGTATTTTTGTTTGTTTTTCTTTCCTCCTCATCCCAGTAACTGCCGATTGAACCAATGTGAGCAAATGCTTGCACATTTCTTTTTCCTCCATCCTGGGATATAAGATTACATTTTGTTTAGGGGAAAAAAAATGGCGGCACAACACCTTTGGTGAGATACTAATCAAATAGTCCATATAAGAAATCTTGGAGATAGCTTCCTTTTAGCATTATAAATATATCTTTTTGTTTTAACTTGGCACATTTTAATTGAGGTCCTCCTTAAATGAATATTTATAAAATAGTCATTGATTTTAGAAAGATGGAATTTAATCACATCTCTATGTATTATACATAATATTTGTTTGAGGAAATCCTATCCTTGGACCCATAAACCAAAGTTTATTCTCTGCACCACATTTTTCTCTTTGAGATTTCAAAATCCTTCATTGATTGTAATGCACAATAAAGACAGTATGCATGAAAACACATATCATTCAGTCAGTAGAATTACCAACCAGTCTGCTGTTTCTGTTTGGCAACGTAGAGGGCAGAGGCAATGATCCTGGATAATTCAAGCCCAAAATATGTCTACACCTGGGTCTTTGCCTCACAAAGCTGGTAAGGGTAATGCACATGTCACCCCTGATATTTTAAGCCAGAGAACATGAATGGGAGGAATGAGTGTGTATTCTTCATTGTGAAGTGAAAGATGGGATTTTTGCTGGCTCTATACAGGGTTTAGACAAGATTTATGAACTGTGAACATGAGGTTGATTCCCTGTACATGACTGTGGTATCAGAGAGTGAATCCTTGCAATTTTCAGCCTCTGCTGCCAATTAAGTAATGAAGCAGATTATGGCTATTTTCATGGTAAAAACAACCTGAAAAATAATTAAACAGTAACTCCTCTATAATGTAAGGATCTGAATATTTCAGGAATGGGGAGAAGTTTGAGGGCACTTAGGAATGTCTAACCACTTACATGTTTTCTGTAGATTTGGGCAAGACAAGGGAGAAAGGCAGAGGAGAAGGAAAGATTTTCTTTTCCATGCACTGTTTAGCCTGGAAGGGGAGTAGATGAGGGTCAAGCAGGGGAGGGTTTGGCCAGGACGTGCCCAGAAAGAAGGACGGGGAGACAGAGGTCATTAACCAGAAAGCTGGCAGTTTCTCTGTTCTTTTGGCTGCCTTTGCCTCTAAAATCAGAACCATGTAACAGGATTTTAAAAATGGTGGCTCTGACCCCTCTATTGTCCAGGAGGAGACATAGTGATCCCATTTTGTGCCTGATGGATAGATTCAGGAGCGCGAAGGTTACAAAGGTTAAGGTGTAGGAATCAAGAAGTTCTTTTCTTCTCAAAGATGTTTACCTCTAAAAGTACAATCATCAAATTCTATAGACTCCTTAAGGCAAGATAAAAAAGTAATAAAAATAGAAATGGTGTTAGTCTTTTCTAAGGAGAATGATCCAAACAAAGAAATCAAGAGAAATTGTTTTGTTAAGGAACACAGAGATTACAGACAACTACCTTTCTGATTTAGCTTTTCACCCTTAAAAGCTTTCAGAAGTGCTTTGACATCAGAATGATTCATTTTTGTTAGGAATCAGCACAAAGTCTTTCTTTCAACATTTAAAATAAATGGCTGCACAGTGGTTCCTGGTTGATCACTTGGAATATGAACCTTATGATCACTGGTATGACCACATTCTCTTCTAATTGGGCATTTTGTAATTTATGATTACCTATAGCGAGGCAGCTCACCCTGCCAAGGGACTGAGCAAAGTTTCAAGATGGATCACTTGGTCCCCAGAAGCTGGGGATTTCCTCGACCAGGGAACTCTGATAATCGAAAAGAAAACCTAAATGAAAATTTGGTCCCCATGCCCCACTAGTTTCTCATGATACCATTTTTTTCCAAGTAAAGCAGAGGTTTGATATTCTTACTAAATGCATGTTCTCTTCAACCATAATCATTCATTTATTTTGAGGTGGAGTTCCCTTTTCCTCTCACTATCTAAAAGAGTATTCATAACTCTCTCCCCTTGGGCTTATCAGTGGGAATTTAGCCTTATCTTTACAATTAAGACCATAATTTCCAGCAGCTGATACTACTACAAACACGGCCCTCATCACAGCCTTCGGGAGAAAGCCAGATCATCAGACAAGGCAACCATCCTCATCATTACCTCAATCCTTATTTCACATCCATGGATCAGGCCCCATCACTGGTTAGTCTCCTTAGGATTTCACTCAGCCTTGCAAATGATCACACAGACTTCATAGATTTGTTGTTTGCTGCTGTTAAGTCAAAATAATAATAATGTTTTAATGACATACAAGGGGACAAATTCCAACTATAGTTGGTTGACTTGTTTAGAATTGTGTTGGTGGGCTACTGAGGGATGTCCTTTCTATGAGAACCAAGCCTAGCAGTAATACAGGAGCAGAGATAAGGCAGAGCAATAATGAAATTGATTAATGGTATAGACAGGGCTTCCACTTTAGGGGGTGGTGTCAGTGTTTGAAGGCCCAGTGCTTTTGTCGTTGTTGTTGTTATCTGTGATTTTGCTATTCTGAAGGTTTTCTTTAAAATGTAAATCTACCCACAGAGGAGAATGACACCAAAATGAGTGTCCATGCATTTCCTGAAGCATTCATTTCTGTTTCCCATTTTGGAATGCAGAGCACAGAGAGCAGAGCCATCAAGTGCTACCTAAGGCCTGTTTGAGTAGCCTGTCACCATTAGATACTGCTCCCTGGAAGGCTAAGAAATATATACTATTTGATTTAAGATTTGGCAGTTCAGGTAACTGCCCAGGCACCCTTTTCACAGCACATAAATCTTGCCTTCCTTGTGGAAAGGGCAATGCTTTTCTCAAGCAGAAATTGCCCACCATTACCTCTCGCTGGCCCCTTCTCTCACTCTCTCTGGAGTACGAATGTGAAATGTGGTGGCATGGCTTCATGGCAGAGCATCAGGTGATTCCAGGATAATGAAATGAATTCAGGGCTGCTCAGTTGAAATGGTCAGTTAGAAAAGTGTTCATTGCCCCCACAAACTCCTCATTTTCAAGGAAAAAAAAAGTTCTCAATGGCTACCAGGTTGGATTCTAATGCTAATTTAAATTTTGCCTGAAAATCTGAAAGAGAAGTATTTCAGAATATCCAGCTAAAAGTTGAGGTGAAGATGGCCAGCTCGTTTTGCCTAGTCTTGATTTGTGCTTGCCAATCCCTCCCTCCTCTCCCCAGGGAGCCAAGGACCCCTCTACAAGGGACTTGGGGGAAAGTAAGGGTGAAGAGGAGTCTTCCTTCCTCTTCTAGGTTCCTTTATGTTTTCTCCTCTTCCTGGAAATCTGTAACTTGTCAATGGCTTTGTTTTTCTTCTGAGATCCTGGAAATTGTGTTTTTGTTTTTGTTTTTGTTTTTGGCAGCATGAGATTGTTACAGTTTACCAGGAAGCAGTGCAGGCAGAGAGCTAGGTCCTCTTTTCATATCCATTTAAAAAATAAATCAGTCAAATCCAGGGAGACTAGGAAAGATTGCTAAAGATCTACCTGTCTAACTTCTGTCTTCGTGTTTGTTAGTTTGTCTTTGTAAACATGGCAATTAATAGAGCTCTTATAGAGCTGATAACCTGGACCACAGTAGACTGGAAAAAAATAGAGTTTTTTTGTTTTTTTCTCCTTTTTTGAAGTAAACATGGTGCAGTAATAAAATTGATATGCAAGACCTAAAACCAATTGGATGGCTGAATCTCCTACCTCAAAAAACACAGCAGTATCACTGCTGCGGACCTGTGGGGTTAAAAAACAAGAGAAGAGGAAAGTGGTCTAAATTGAGCCACGAGGACAGACCTTAGTGCACATAGTAAAGCCAATAAACAACGTTAAAAAGAGAAAAGGTGATGGGGAAAAACATCCGGGACCACTTGTCTATGGAGTTCACATCAGTCAAGTCGGGGATTTTGACTTTGAGCTGCGAGACGCGCCTGCGGATGCGGCCCTTGCTGTGCACGCCGTGCCGGTCCAGGGCGCGCCCGTATGCCTCGCGGCTGCTCAGGGGCTTCCGGTACTGGATGCTGGCGCTGTCGTACGAGTACATGGTGGCCTTGGGGTCGCTCACGCTGGTGAGGACTTCCGAGCCGGTCGTCTCATTCCTGATTTCCAAGGTGCTGAGAAGAATGTTGCCGTGGGCGTCGACCTGACGGCAGAAAGGATATGCTCATACACAACTGCCAGGGCGCTTCGCTTGTTTTAGTTAGCCTGTTACTGATAACACTGCATCTAAACCCTGTTGTCGTCGAGTCGATTCCGACCCATAGGGCTCACTAACATTGTCTCGCTAGCCATCTGGCTCTATGTGCCTCCTGAACATGGAGATTACCTCCCTTGTCTCTCTCTCTCTCACTCTCTCTACTTACCTACGTACTGCCTACCTATATACCTATAGATCAACTATCTAAGTCTACTCACAAAAGACCAAAACTCCAGTATGTGTGTGTGTATGTTTACTGGTGTTTCTATATATTTATCAGTATCTATCTATCCATCTCTATATCCATCCATCCATCCATCCATCCATCCATCCATCCATCC